>NC_061514.1:193023190-193116726 GCF_022539505.1 Lolium rigidum
GGGTTTTGGTTATATGGGATGGATTTCCGGATGGAATCTAGAAGAACTTGACCTTGGCCAGAGGTAGAAGAAGAAGAACTCAAGAACTATTTTCCCTTCAGATCTTTCTACTCATTGATCTAAGGAGATTACAGGTTTCTGGATACAAGATAGCATACAAGGTTGATCGTCCCCGCGATGGGGTGTGCCCCCTCTCCTTATATAGGGGAGAGGGTGGCTTACAGGGGAAGAAACCCTAGGAAACCCTAATGGCATCTTTGACTGGACAAACTACTTTACAAAGCCTCTTTAATCACTGGTGACGCCGGTATCTCTTTAATCAGGAGGAGTGACGTCCTCCGGATGCTTTTAGCGTCACCTTCCCCTTTGGCGCCAGGGCTTCGTTTAAAGCTACTTTGCTTAGCTCATCCTTGTCCTCTAGCTCTTGAGAGAATCTTTGACCAGTCTTGCCGACGTGCTATGGTGCACCTCTTACCGGTAATCCGGTATCTTCTTAGCTCATTCCGGTATACCCCTCTTGGGGATACCGGTAAAGATTTACTTAGCCAAAAGCTTAACTTCACGGTCCGGAATAAACTTTAAACCGGTATCTTGATAGTCCAAACCATCCGGTTTGGTAGGCCGTTGGCCTACCGGGGGTCATCCCTCCAACAATAACCCACTGACGCGTGGGACCCATTGTCAGGTCGCTCGCCTATGCGAGACGCACTGCTGGGCCGGCCCGTTAGCTTTTTCCCTGGCCCATTTCCTTTCCTTCCTAGGCCTGCGAATTCAAATTCGTTTTAATTCTTTTTAGCCCAAAATATAATATTGTTGCCCTATTCAAAATTAAATAGAAAAATATCTACTGAGCCAAAATTTATGAAATAAATATTTCTGGAAAGCTTATGTAATTATCTAGCCAAATAAATTGGTTTCAACCTCAGAAGACTTGTAGAACACTTGCAGTAAAAATAACAAGACAATACCTTTTCAAAATTCAATTATTTTTATAAAATCAACCATAAATTATTTTGAGATGATTCCACCTCTCAAAATTCACATTTCAGATACTCTATCTAAATATGTAAAAATATGACATGGTTGTTGCCTATGATCATAGGCTAGATTAAAATAATGGCTATGTAGTCATTTCTAGCTCATTTAAATTACTTAAAAATAGTAGTTAAATATTATGAGAGGTATCCTCTCATTTAAATCACCTTTCCAAGTAATTAAATGTGAGGTGATGACATTAGTCTACATGACCTCATATTTTATTACTGGAGAAGATTAAATCTTTTCCAAAGTAGTATTTAAATTGTATGAGATGTAGTATCTCATTTAAATCATTTTCCAAAATGAATAAATATGAAGTGGTGACTTTGGTCAGCATGATCTCATACTTTATTATTTGAGGATATTAAATCTTAGCTATTAAATGAAAATTACTTTTCAAAAATAAATGGAAACCCTGTAGGTATTAAATCCTAGCATTTGTTTTCCAATGAAGAAATTATTTTCAAAAGAAAACAAAACCAACCACAACATTAAAAATTGTGTGTGATGCTAGATCATCTTGTGTGAGCCGTTTGAGTGTTAAGTCTAGTACTTCAAGTATTGTTTGGTGATTGTGTACCTCGTATCCGTTTTTAGACGCTAGTACCGAAGGCTACGAGGAGGAGGAGGTCTTCTACGAAGAAGAGGAGGAAAACTTTTGAATGGATCAGTAGCGAACAAGAGGGGGGTGAATGGCGCTACGACAAGTTTTAGCCTTTTTCAAGTTTTAGCACAACGGAAGGTAAAGGTGATAGCTTTAGCGATAGCGGTGTTCCTACAATGATACTAGGACAAGTGCAACAAGTAAAGGAAACAACAAGATAGTAAGAGTAAGGAGCGAGACAACCGGGGCGCGGAGACGAGGCGAGGTTTGTTTCCCGCGAGTTCCTTCCACAATAGGAAGTACGTTCGCGTTGAGGATGTGCTAGTCTCACACAAGAGACTAGACGGCCACACCACAAAGGAAGGCCTCACCTTCTTCCTCGAGAGAGCTCCACGAAGGTGCTCTCCCTCTTCCACTAAGGCACCGGTCGAGGCGGTGATTCCTTCACAAGGTTGGGGCGAGCTCCACACACAAGGATGCTCCCAACACCCTATGGGGCTAGTACATCACCAAGCTAGCTTCCATAGCCGCACATCTCCAATGTCCCACAATAGGAACCCTACCACCAAGATCCACTAAGGAGTATCACGAATTGGCGAACTTTCTCTCGGTAGAATGATAGATCGGGGTCTCCTCCACCACTCCTCAAAGTATGAGCAAGATTGGTTGGATGGATAGGGAGATCCCCTCACTTTGAGCTCAGCAACAATGGAGGAGAGAGAGAGAAGAGCTAAAAACGAGCTGGGGAAGAAGGGGCCTTTTTATAGGTCCCTCCAAATCCAACCGTTATGTGCTGTTTTTGCCTAAGCGGTACTACCGCTCTGAGTTCGAATCCCCACAGAACTTGTCCACGTGGACACATAGCGGTACTACCGCTCGCGGTACCGCTTGAGGTACCGCAATAGGGTCCAGACCTTACTGGATCCAAAGCGGTACCGGAGCGGTACCAGAGCGGTACTGCCGTAACGTGTTACGGTACTTGAGCGGTACCGTGGGCGGTACTACCGCTCGCAAGCGGTACTACCGCTCAAGGTACCGTAGACTGTTCTGTGGGACAATCTCGTGTGCAATGCTCAGAGCGGTATCTCAGGGTGGTACCAGTAGGGGTAGCGGTACTACCGCTCCTGGTACCGGTAGTACCGCTATGGCTAAAACAACTTTTTCCTCTTTTCCTCTCCTAACATGTTACCTCGCGACACACACACAAAACCAGAAAGCCTAAGAACTACGCTTCGGTCTTCTGATCATAATGTGTCCGGTGAGGGCACCGTACACCTTGCAAACCTATCAATGACAAACTTTGTGCACGGTTAGAAATGTTCGAGTGTTGTTATCAAACACACAAAACAAGGGATATAGATCTTGCTCTTACAATCTCCCCCTTTTTGGTGTTTGATGACAACACACGAATTTGCAATAATTCATAGGATATTATGATAAGGTATTTGGTTTGCAAGAGTAGACGAAGATCCCCCTAGATGTGTGCATATTTAGAATATGCATTTGTATACAAATGCACACATCCTAGAGAGAAACTCCCCCTAGATTCTATAAACCAAGCACAAGTGCTAAGAAGAACATATGACAAGATCATGTAGCACAAGCACACTATGGAGGCAAGTATAAGTGCATATAGGAGAGTTTGGGTGAAACTTTTCATACCTTTGCCTTGAGAAAACCCAAACTCATAATAATGAAAGCCTCCATAGAATTGATGTAGCCAATCAAAGGATAAATAGTGAAGACTATTAAGCTACGACCGATTAAGTCTTAATACAAACCGGGGGATCGGGAGATCCACAAATAGAGTAGCAAGCACACATACGAATTAAGTTCCAAATAACTAGGGGAAGGCTTGATGCCAAGGCCGAAAGAACCAAAACGAAGCACCAAGCCCTTGGCATCCCCATGCAAATTCCCGTCCTAATAGATCAACTTCTCCCCCTTTGGCATCAAGACACCAAAAAGGGAGAAGGAGCATACTAACGCCCCAAGGGGATCACTCGTCATCATCCTCCTCGTCGTCTTCATCTTCATCCTCATCACCATCGTCCTCAACATCTTCCTCCTCTTCATCTTCGCCTTCATCATCGTCATCTTCATCTTGAGCAAGACCCTTGCCATGAGGTGGTGGAGAGGGACGAACAATGTGCTCGGGGATGGAGTCCTCGGAACTTGACCAAGTAAGCTTGTACTTCCACTCACCGGGAGGAGTGATGTTGTCCTTGGAGCCCTCGGAGACAGGAAGCTGCATATGCCTCATCATCGCCTTTTGGCGTTGGCGGATCTTCTTGTTGTCATGGTGAGCTTGATACATCCTATCTTCAAGGTCCCTCTTGAAGCAAAAGGACTTCTTGAGGCGAGCGGTGAGCTTGGCGAAGAGGCCCTTGGTCTTGACGGAGTTGGGCACGTAGTCGGAGTCATCACTATCGTCTTCTTCGTCCTTGTCCTTGGGAGCCCCCTTGTCGTACCTTGGAAGGTCATGGTTCTTGACAAGAGGACTCTTCTCCTTGTGGATAGTGATGTTGGGCCGGCATTGCTCAAGAAGATCTCCACGGCCCGCTCGTTCCCACTTGAGACAAATGAGCCTCATGATGTAGGGCGCATATTGAGGAAGCATGCGAAGGAAGGCACAATCACGCATCTCATGCCAAATGTAGTCCATGACGTCCAGTTGCTTGCCGCGGCCCCTCATCTCATGAGTACGCACAAGAAGGTTCACAAGGAACCCATGCACTTCATCATGGTTGGTGTGCTTGGGGTTGATGGTGCTGCGGTAGATGCGATTCATGATGTCGTAGACGGGAAGAAGGCCTTTGGTGCTTCCACACAACATCCTCCCTCGAATGTAGAGATCGGCCATTTTCTCCTTGGCCATTGGCTTGGCTTGGAGATGAATCCGGAAGGTTTTTGAGTCATCGCCGGGGAGCTCATAACCAATGCATCTAGCAAACTCCTCCCACGTGGCCTCCATCACATGTTCCCTTGTCATCCACTTCAAGGAGCGGAAGCCTCCTTCATCCTCAAGGAAAACAGCCTTGGCGTAGAATTGGCAAATCACCTCCTTGGAGAAGTTGTGAGACAAGGTCATCAGAGGTGTAAGACCTTGTTCGTCACATATCTCAACCGCTTCTCCAAAGTACTCGAGGTTGGAGTTGAGCTTGTCCATGCTGATGGAGTATTGGGGGCAACATTTGAACTCCTTGGCCCCATAGACCTCATTGTAGATCCTCTCTTGGTTGACATGATGAAAATAGTGATTGGGGCATTGACGAGCATTTCTTGGTAGCAAATAAGGATTGGCCCCTCGTACTTCCATGAAGTGGCCTTTCTTGATGTCAATCATTGATCTTTGAGGACCCCTTGCCCCAGCTGCTGCATCCCTCTGTCGCTTGGTGGTTCTCGCCGGAATGATCTCCTCTTGCTCGTCTTCATCTCGATGACGACGAGAGGATGGCTTGACCTTGCAACCACCACGGGACTTAGATGTTCCTGTGAATCAGCAAAGGTTTGGGAGGGAATAGAGGATAAGTGCACAAGCCATGAATTTAAAGATCAAAGAGGACACTAACAAGCAACATTGGTGAACCTAGACAACGCGGTAGTACCGCAATTTCGAACCGGTAGTACCGCTTGGACCGGTAGTACCGCCCGTGAACAAGCGGTACTACCGCTCAAGCTCAACACATCGAAATCGAGATTGAGGACATGGCAAAGTAGTTCATAGTGTCACACATTGTTGCTAGCTAGTATCCCCGCACATGTAGAGCTTCCAAGAGGGCTTCTCCACCGCAAATCTCCATCAAACCCTAGCCTATGCATCTAGGGAGTTCAACACACCCTAGAGAGAGAGATTAGGGTTCATACCGGAGGACATGGCGGAGAAGGAGGTGGGGAAGCTTCTCCACGGAGGAGATTTGGTCGGCGGCGGCTGGAGGAGGAGACCGGGGCCGGTCTCCTCGAGGTCTTGAGGTTGGGGGCTCCTTTGGCTCGAGGTGGGCAGGAGTTTGTGATGATTTGGGGGAAAAACGACCTGCCCGGTACCTCTAGTCAAAGAACGCAAGCGGTAGTACCGCTCGTAAAAGCGGTAGTACCGCTTACCGGTACTTACCCGGTACCTAGGGCAGTAGTATCGTTCTGGGGATAATGTTCAGTCTCGTCAGATAACTGCCCCAAAGCGGTAGTACCGGCCTGAGAAGCGGTAGTACCGGCCTCCAAACTCAAAGACACTCAGATTTTGGTGTAGACTTGTGCTTTTAGACTGAGTTGGCTCGAGAGATAGATGATGGCTTAGGATTAGATGACGGAACTGTTAAGGTACTACCCAACCAAGTTTGCAAGAATCAAAGCAAGAAAAGCCAAGCTTGGGTGAATCTCCCATGAAGAAACAAAGACAAAAGAAGAAACGAAAGACAAAAACAAAAAGAGAAAAGAAAACAAAAAGAATAAAAACTCCTCAAAGAGGAGGTTGGTGGCCGAAGCCACCGTGTAAGAGTTTGGTAGTGTGAGGTCGCGTAGAGACCTAGGACTCACGACTACAACTCAACATGAAGCTCAAAAGTCACTTAATTGACGAATAGCATATGCTTTGGGTTTCTTTATGCATTATGGGGGGAGGAATAGCTCAATAAATTTAAACCGCACTCCCCCTATGTTCATGCGTGCTTTACATCTAGACAGATGGCACAAGAGTGGTATAAGTACCCACTTTTGACACAATGTCCGGATGAGAAGCACAAAGGTGGAGAGGCAAACCTTGACGATTATCGATAGAGAGTGTGTCCATTGTCTTGTAGGACTCATTAGTTGATCCTTGGGGTTGCTATACCGTTGGACCCCCTCATATCTTGCTCTTGAGTATGTCTTGTACTTTGCTTGAGTTATGAAAGAGTCTTGACGCTTTAGCACCCCGGCGAGAATGGACCAAAGGATAGATTCTTGTGAGGTCCCTTGATCTTCATCATGGTTTAGGTCCTCGCCTTGACCCTATTGTTGTTGATGCCAAACTTGAGGTTGTGGAAGAGATGATCTAGCACTTGGTTGTCTAATGGAAGAGACTTGGCCTTGTGGTGTATATGGCTCCACATAGGTGGAACTTCGTCCTTCCCTGGCACACATAGAAGGTAGCTTTTGAGATCGGCGAGTGCCAACACTCATCCTTCCTATGGTAACCGGGGGAATTGCATCTCCTTTCTCACAAGAAGCACGTCGCCTCCTCCAAAGAGCTATCATATCCATCGTAAGGTCTCATCACTTAAAACCACAAACCACACAATAGACTCATACTCCATCATCATGTTTGAGTGTCTTCTTAGGTTTGTTCCTCACTTCCGGCAACCCCGTGAGGTTAGGGTAAGAGTATGGCTAGGAGTATATAGTGGATTCCTTCTTTGACAATGAAGATATCCAAGATCTTGAGCACAAACTCCATTCCATTGTTGCTTCTTCTTGCAAGGATTATGTCATAGAATTTGTATTGAAATTGTTTGAGAAACTTCATCATGGTTCATTTCCTTCAACACAATTCCTACAAAACACAATCTCTACACAAAGAAGCAATTTCCATTAGTCCTAGGCCGTGGCCTCTTGAAGAGACTAGCTCCACAAGAGAACCACTACATGTTCATAATAGTAGGTACAAAGACCCAAGAGTGTAAAGCAATGAACAAAGAGAACATATGCAAGAGTCTTGACAAGGTAGGACTTGATCACCACCTTGTCAAGGCTCCAATACCTTTAAGCTTGCTTGTGTTGTCGTCATGAGAAAGATAGAGATGAGTGACTTGATGACGACAATGAATTCCTTGCTTCCGGACATAAGACTTGTGGCTTCAAGATTAACCACCCAATAAGCGCCTCCGAAATCAAGGACTTCCATGGATCAAGAGTTGGAAATAGGAGCCCATTTTTCAATGGGCCCTACCTTCACATTCTTCGCTTCATTGATCCTTCTTCCTCTCTCGATCTTCTTTGGCATGATTGCCACTTCTCCTTCATTGCATAAGTCCTCATAGGCTTCAATGACTCCTTCCAAGAATTGGATTTGGACTTGGAGACTCTCAATCTCGGACTTCAAGTGGTTAGCTTCATCTTCACGATCCGATAGAGCTTCCTCAAGAAGAGAATTTCTTCTCAAGAGTGAATGCTTGTGTCTCTCCAAAGTGGCGATGTCGTCTTCATGATTACGACAAATGTAATCCTTGCTTGAGCGTTTGTATTCTTCTATGGCTTCATCTTGCATAAGCTTGATCACCATAAGTTTGTCCTTGCTTATCTTAAGATACGCAATTTCATCCTCATGGTTACAACAAGTGACATTTTCTTTGCTCAAACGGATCCACTCCAACAAGGATTCATTTTGCCTCTCATTTGCTTCAAATAGCTTGGCCTTGTGTTTCTTTAGAGTGGCAATCTCTTCTTCGTGATCACAACATTGCACCTTCTCCTTACTCAAGCGATAGTATTCATCCAAGGCCTTCTCTTGGGTTGAGATGACTTCCAAGAATTTTGCATTGTGTCTTCTCAAGAAGCAAACTTCGTCAAGGAGCTTGTCACAACATGAATTAGGACCTTCATCTTCTTTCTTCTTGGCAAAGGTTGCAACATCCTCAAGCGACCATTCATGATTTTCAAGATAACACTTCTTTGCCTTGAGCTTGTCCATCCAACCAAGAGCATAATCTCGGTCCTTGATGAGTTGGGAGATGAGAGAATTATTGAAGTCTTCAAGAATAAGAGCACTAGCTTCAAGAGTCATACGCATGCACACTTCTTCCTCATAAGCTTGGGTGAGAGAGAGAAGTTCTACTTCCTTCTTCTTTTCAAGCCTTTCATTTTCCACCCTATGGTCTTCATCTCCTAGCATGTTAGTTTTAGGCTTCTCGGTGGAGGAAATCTTGGTGTCGTCGTTGTTGGAGGAAAGCTTGGAGAGCCCTTTGGAGAGAGATCTAAACCCGCTCTTGCGAACGAGCATTCCATCATTTTCGTCCCTTCTCTCATAGATACATTCCGCAACAAGGTGCCTTTTGTCACCACAATTGTAGCAAGATGATCTCTTCCTTCTCTCATAGATACACTCCGCAACAAGGTGCCTTGTGTTGCCACAATTGTAGCAAGATGGTATTGAGCTTCGTCTCTTGTTTCCATTGCAAAAACTCTTGACGGCAAGAGCCATGTGTTCATGATATTCGGCCTTGAGATCTGTTATCACCAGAATTTGACCGAGTTAGAGGTGGGCCGCGATCAAGGTGGACTTAAAGAATATACATGGAAGAAATACGTGAATCGGCCTTTTATACCAAGTTGGGCTTGATTGCCCGTGTATCTGTAACATATTAGATCGCATCTTAGTTTAGAAGTTAGAATCTTACTCGTGCACGGTTTGGTGCACGCCCACATTAGAAAGTCCCCCGGACTATAAATATGTATCTAGGGTTTATGGAATAAACAACAACCAACGTTCAACCACAAACAAATCTCGGCGCATCGCCAACTCCTTCGTCTCGAGGGTTTCTACCGGTAGCATCATGCCGCCTAGATCGCATCTTGCGATCTAGGCAAGCACAAGCCCGCCTACGTTGTTCATGCGTTGCTCGTATCGAAGCCTTTTTGATGGCGAGCAACGTAGTTATCTTAGACATGTTAGGGTTAGCATTGTTCTTCATATTACATGCTTTCGTAGTGCAACCCTTGCATGTCTAGTCGCCCTTACACCTATCTTAGGTGTAGGGGCGGCACCCCGCTTGATCATAGTTTAGTAGATCTGATCCGTTACGATTGCTCCTTGTTCTACAAGGATTAGTTTAATATCTGCAATAGTTAGGCCTTACAAAGGGGGGGGGGATCCAGCGGCGTGTAGGGTGACGTTTGCTAGCCCTAGAAAGGATGTTCCGGGGATCAACCTCGTGTTGGTTTTTAGGCCCCGTCTAGGATCGGCTTACGATCACCGTGCGCGAGCGCGAGGCCCAACCTCGGAGTAGGATGATCCGATTATGCGGTGAAAACCCTAAATCGTCGTAGATCTCATTAGCTTTACCTTGATCAAGCAGGACCACCATATATTCGGACACCTCGTCCGAATCATGGGTGGATCGGCTCTTTGAGCCGATTCACGAGATAACCCGAGAGCCGATCGAGGCTCGTATTTAACGTTTACGTGTGTGCCCTGCAGAAACTAAGCGAGGCATCATCCACACCTTCCCGACTGGTATAGGTCGGGTGGCACGCCCTGTGATAAACATCGGCGCGTGCGACCAGGAGGCTTTGCGGGCCGTCGCTCCGAGGGACCGGGGCCGCCGCAGCCCTAGTTGTTCCCGGCTCTACGGTGCTGCCCGCCTCTGCCCGCCGGGGGTTTCGACGTCAACACATTCCGGCACGCCCGGCGGGACAACGACCTTCGACATCCACAACATCGCCATCTACATCCGAGATGGCGGAAGACACTCCGGTCACGTACGAGGATCTGCCTGATGAGCTCAAGAAGAAACATGACGAGATCAAGGCAACCCTCGAAGCCGAACTCATCGGCTCTTTCCACCGAACCCGCTCCCATGGCGTCGTGTGGAAGGGTTTCACACCCGAAGGCGCACTCGATGGAGTGGACCTGTCCGCCCCGTCGAAGAACGCACCAGGTCGCCGCGGCAGGAGATCAACTACATGGTGGCTCATTCGCCGCACCGCCACTCCGAGAGCCCGGTGAACACTTTGGAGCGTGTCGCTCCGCGCGTCGTCCAGGAAATCATGAGCCACCGGTATTCTCCATCGGGACCAGCTCGGGGACTTTCAAGGGAGAGATGCCGCTCCAGCCCCGGCCCGTTCGCATGGGCAGCACCGAACCGCCGAACTCATCGGCATACGTCGTCTACAAGATTGGTGGTGATCCTAGTGACTACCAATTCCTACCCGAGGCACCCAAGGAGATCCCGCACGGATACGCGTGCGCATACGTACCGGACCGCAACGCCTTGGCGCTCTCGAACCAGGCTGCAATATCGTGGGCCTCCGGAACGGCAGAGGAACGTCAGGAGCCGATCCCGAGAAGCAATCGTGGCTGGCTAAGTACGCCACCCCGACGAACCTCCAAAGCCCAGCTCCCGCAGCTTGGCTTAGAACCGGAAAAGCAAGCATGGCTGGTTAAGTATGCCACCCCGGCGAATCTTCAGTGGTTCGACACCTTCGGCCATCACAATGGATCAGATTTGTGCAATTCTCGAAAGATCAGTCCGGTATGATGCCGAAAAGGAAGGCGTTCGGCTACACCAAGCCGTACCCCAACAACTACGAACCGATCCCGCTGCCACCCAAATATCGGCTCCCGGACTTCACGAAGTTTAGTGGATCGGATGGTTCCAGCTCCATCGAGCATGTGAGCCGATATTTGGCACAGCTGGGCACGATCTCGGCGTCGACGAGTTGCGCGTGAGGTTCTTCGCACAGTCCCTCACAGATCGGCTTTCGGGTGGTACACATCGCTACCACCGAACTCCATCCGGACTTGGAAGCAGTTGGAAGAGCAGCTCCATGAGCAGTATCACTCGAGGCTTCCGATGTTGGCATTGCCGATTTAGCGCAAGTACGACGAAGCGCGGGGAGACAAGCGGCGCATACGTCCGGCGCTCGAGACCCTTAGGAACCGATGCTTTTCGGCTCATATAAGTGAAAAAGAAGCAGTCGAGTTAGCGGTGGTGGGCCTCTCATCGTCAATCAAGGACGTGGCCTCCCAAGCGGACTACCCTTCGTTGGCGCACATGGTGCGTAAGCCGCCGCATATGAACAAGCGCCACCCGTGATGTTTACCAGGATAAATTCAAGCGTGCGGTGACCCCGGTTGAGGCGGACGAGGATGAAGGTGCCGCAGGAGATCGGGAGATAGCAAGTGGCTGAATGGACTCGAGCGACGGGCCCCGTGACCCGCAAATGGGTGAAGCCACAAGGCCCTCCAAAAGGGTTCGACTTCGACGTGACCAAAACCGAGCAGTATCTTTGATCTCTTACTCACGGAGAAGCATATAAAGGTACCCGAAGGCCACAAGTTCCCCACGGTGCAAGAGCTGAACGGAAGGCCATACTGCAAATGGCATAACACGTTCTCCCACACCACCAACGACTGCAGGGTGTGGCGGCAGCAGATCCAAATGGCGATAGAAAATGGACGGTTGATTTTCAACCAATATGCCATGAAGGTCGACACACACCCCTTCCCCGCCGTAAACATGGTGGAGTATGCTTGCCATGGAGGGTGCCAGCCGGGTTTCCGTGCAATATCAACATGGTAGATCTTGGACACCACGCCGGCAAGGATGGAGATGAGGGCAGCCTGCTCTCATAGCAAAGATACGGAGGGAGCCGCTCCACGCGATCGGCTCCGCCAAGACGCGAAAGCGCTACGTCGCGCAGGGAGAAGTGAAGAACATAAGATATCGGCCGACCTCTCTCCGATCACCTCCTCAACAAGTATGTGAGTCGCACGACCAACACCGACGGTCCAGACGATGATGATGAAAGAGATCGTCCGGCTAGAGAAGCCGAAGACATCGTCGGCATAATCGCGATGAGGAGGAGCACGAGCGTTGTGCCAAGGAAAAGGCAAGGGAGCAAGACGACGAGGACAGAACCGGGATTGTCCCTTCTTTAGACACCGCCGGGATTCGAGAATGAGCCGATTGCCAACAATCGGCAATTGCCCGTAATGCAACCGGAAGAAGAAGGAGGCAGCCAACGTGTCCGTGTTCGAGCGCTTAGGACCTCTCCCGCCACAGAGCAAACGAGCCGAGTCCCCTCGGTTGAAAGATCTCGAAGATTCGGAAGACGAGGGGGAAGAAGAAGACAGTATCACCGGCCAAGGTGGTGCCCCGATGGACTCAGCCCGCTCCCGAAACGCAGGGTTCAACGATTGCGCGGCCCGGAAGAAGCCGAGAGGTTATACTTGTATACATTGAGAAAGGCAAGGCCTCGATCCGGCTGCGAAGGTTCAGACGAACCCTCGGATGAAGAGGGTCGTCCACGGAAAATGGAGTGGCGCCCCAAGCAAAGGAAAGCCGATGATGAAACATCGGCTGGCACAAACATGGTGCTCGTTCTTCCAACAAAGCTTAGTGCTCCACGATTTCACGATGCACTCAAGGTGGACGACAGCAAGCGCACCAACATGATAAAGTTAGAGATTGGGCTGGTTTTATCTACCGGCCTGAACGAGTAGCAAGAGCACGTCAATGAGCAAACGTGGCGAGGCTGATCCTTGTGATCGGCCCCAAAAATTTATGAAGGGACATTACGTAACCTTCCTCGAACAAGCAACATGGAGGCCGATTCCAAGCAATCGGCCAAAATTATCCTCACCATCCATTCTCGCTCGGGCTCGACATGTTATCCAACGCAGCCGATACCATCATTTCTCTTGATAGAATCGGCTCGGGGGCACCCGTGTGGATAAAGCATGAGGATATGCAGTAGAAGTAGCTCATCCTTTGGTGATGGGTATTGGAGTATGGGGGCCGATACACAAATCGGCCGAAAATTCGAAAATTTTCGAGCACAAATCGATGCAGCAGTACATCGACTTAAGGATATAAAAGCCGATGGGGAATAACTGTTACGATTAGAGGGTCAATGGAGCACGAAGGGAGATTTTAAACTCGGATCCTCTCTTCAAGAACAATTCCAAGAACAGACTCGAACGTGCGGATCAGGTCAAGGATGGATTGCATTACATCCGCCAAAGGAAAGGAGCCGATCCAGCCGGCAAGGTGCGTGAAGAGCCGAAGAAGCTCGGGGGCAGTTCACCTTGAAGGCTCTCTCGCCCGGGAAGCCGATTTATGTGCAAATCGGCTGGTTTTGCATAAAAGCTCCCTCGGACATGATCAAGCCCAGGTCCATACAGCTAATTGGCGTATCTTCGTCTCTGTCTTGCCTTGGCTGAGACTCGGGGGGCAACAGGAACTGGGAAGGAAAAGCCATCGTCTGGTACGAGGTTTGGACCGTGTTGGTGCTGCAAGAAAAGGAAGAGACTAGTTTCTCAAATTAGCCGATGAACAGTCATCGGCTGCGGGACTGCAAAACGCCACGGTCAAGAGAAACAATGATAGCCCGATTCGTTACCATCGGTCTTGATATAGCAAGCGGGAGGATGGAAATTGGATTAATGAAAGGAGAAATTGGAAGAACAATTCTCATTAATTCAAAAGAGCGGCTTTACAAGAAGAGCCGATGGCTCTCAAAAGAGGGATCTCGGTGCCTAGTGCACTGCTACCGCTAGTCCTACTCTACTAGTCGTCGCTCGTCCTCATCATCGCCGTCGTCGAGGTCGTCGGCGCCGCTCCCCGGAAGCTCCTCGCCGTCGCTGCCCCAGCCCGTCGGCCGGAGCTTCCTCCTCCTCCTCGTCATCATCATCATCCTCGCTATCCGCCCAGCCGCGGAAGCGCTTCGTTGGAGGATACCCAATGGAGGCGGAGGAATCATCTTCCTCCTCCGCATCTTCTTCTTCCTCGTCGTCATCGTCGTCCTCGCTGTCCGCCCACATGCGGGAGCGCTTCTTCGGCGGAAGCCCGGCGGAGGGGAGGCCTTGGTCCTCTCCGCTTCTCCTCCCTTCTTCTCCTTGTCGAGGAGATGGGGTGCGCCCCGGAGCGGGGATCGTCCTCTTCCTTGTTCTTCGGCAATGGTTGGAGAGAAAGGCCCGAAGCTGGAGGAGGAAGAGGAAGACATGGCTGCAGGAGAGAAGGGTTTTTTGGGTTTGGCGAACGAGAGCAGAGCAAGGGGATGGAGTGGTGAACCGTTTGGCACGTATAAATAAAGAGGGTGTAGTGGAGATTTAATGCCATGACGGTTCTCGAGGACGTGATGCCGAAATTGACAATTCATACAGAGAAGCCCAGGAGGCAAGGCATCATGATGAAGATTCTACGGCAGTTCTGCTCTGCCACGACATGACCCGACGAAAGAAAGCGTAATGATTTTGGAAATGTCATTTCCAAAACCAGGGGGGCATGTGTTATCACCAGAATTTGACCGAGTTAGAGGTGGGCCGCGATCAAGGTGGACTTAAAGAATATACATGGAAGAAATACGTGAATCGGCCTTTTATACCAAGTTGGGCTTGATTGCCCGTGTATCTGTAACATATTAGATCGCATCTTAGTTTAGAAGTTAGAATCTTACTCGTGCACGGTTTGGTGCACGCCCACATTAGAAAGTCCCCTGGACTATAAATATGTATCTAGGGTTTATGGAATAAACAACAACCAACGTTCAACCACAAACAAATCTCGGCGCATCGCCAACTCCTTCGTCTCGAGGGTTTCTACCGGTAAGCATCATGCTGCCTACATCGCATCTTGCGATCTAGGCAGCACAAGCCTGCCTACGTTGTTCATGCGTTGCTCGTACTGAAGCCTTTTTGATGGCGAGCAACGTAGTTATCTTAGACATGTTAGGGTTAGCATTGTTCTTCATATTACATGCTTTCGTAGTGCAACCCTTGCATGTCTAGCCGCCCTTACACCTATCTTAGGTGTAGGGGCGGCACCCCGCTTGATCATAGTTTAGTAGATCTCGATCCGTTACGATTGCTCCTTGTTCTACAAGGATTAGTTTAATATCCGCAATAGTTAGGCCTTACAAAGGGGGAGGATCCAACGGCGTGTAGGGTGACGTTTGCTAGCCCTAGAAAGGATGTTCCGGGGATCAACCTCGTGTTGGTTTTTAGGCCCCGTCTAGGATCGGCTTACGATCACCGTGCGCGAGCGCGAGGCCCAACTCGGAGTAGGATGATCCGATTATGCGGTGAAAACCCTAAATCGTCGTAGATCTCATTAGCTTTACCTTGATCAAGCAGACCACCATATATTCGGACACCTCGTCCGAATCATGGGTGGATCGGCTCTTTGAGCCGATTCACAGATAACCCGAGAGCCGATCGAGGCTCGTATTTAACGTTTACGTGTGTGCCCCGCAGAAACTAAGCGAGGCATCATCCACACCTTCCCGACCAGGTATAGGTCAGGTGGCACGCCCTTGTGATAAACATCGGCGCGTGCGACCAGGAGGCTTTGCGGGCCGTCGCTCTGAGGGACTGGGGCCAACCGCAGCCCTAGTTGTTCCCGGCTCTACGGTGTTGCCCGTCTCTGCCCGCCAGGGGGTTTCTGACGTCAACAAGATCATCCGGACTCCACTCAATGGGATCCACATTGCTTTCACTAGCTCCATAGTCCTTCATCTTCAATGCAAGGTTGAGCTTGCGGGTATTGTGGGTGCGAGCAACACGGTTCCGCATTCTTCTTAGATATGGCCATGTTGTTCACTTCATTAAAACAAGAGCTTAGGATGTCCCCATGTCCGAGGAAGAGCGTGTCAAGTTCGTCCCAAGCTTCCTTGGCGGTCTTGAGCGAGCGGATATGAGCGCGTCCCTTGGGAGTAATGGCCAAGTGAATCATGTTGATGGCAATGGCGTTGAGTTGGTGGTCCACCACTTCCCTTCTTGTCAAGTTCATTGGGTCTTGTGGTGAATATCCCTCTTCAATGATACGCCAAAGCTCGGTAGAAGCACTGCGCACATGAGAACGCATTAAGAATTTCCAATCACCAAAGCTATTAGATTCAAGTAGTGGTGGTGAACCATGAGGCAAAATGCATGGCATGGGTATTGGGACATTTACGGCATAATCACTTGGTGGAGACACCGCATGAATATCTCTTAATTGTCCCGCAACCGGAGATTCATCCTTCCCTTTTGATGAGGTGTCAACGTCCTCAAGATCCTTTTCCCGAGGTGGATTTGTTGATCGCTCAACAATTCCAACACAAGGAAAAGTGTTAACTTGTGGTGGGGAAACATCGACACCTCTCTTAGTATCTATGATGGGGTTTGATTTTGGAGTAATCAACTCCATCATCATAGCCTTCAATTGAGATACAATGGATGACTCCAATTTCTTGAGGTCATCCAAAGTAGCCGGAGTATTATCGGCAATTGATGATGGAGATGATTGCTCACGGGGAAGGACTCCATTCAACACCACCTCTTGTTCGGCCATTTCTTAGGCGGTAAATCCCGAGCAAGAAAACCTCGCTCTGATACCACTTGAATGGATCGTAGCGAACAAGAGGGGGGGGGGGGTGAATGGCGCTACGACAAGTTTTAGCCTTTTTCAAGTTTTAGCACAACGGAAGGTAAAGGTGATAGCTTTAGCGATAGCGGTGTTCCTACAATGATACTAGGACAAGTGCAACAAGTAAAGGAAACAACAAGATAGTAAGAGTAAGGAGCGAGACAACCGGGGGCGCGGAGACGAGGCGAGGTTTGTTTCCCGCAGTTCCTTCCACAATAGGAAGTACGTCTGCGTTGAGGATGTGCTAGTCTCACACAAGAGACTAGACGGCCACACCACAAAGGAAGGCCTCACCTTCTTCCTCGAGAGAGCTCCACGAAGGTGCTCTCCCTCTTCCACTAAGGCACCGGTCGAGGCGGTGATTCCTTCACAAGGTTGGGGCGAGCTCCACACACAAGGATGCTCCCAACACCCTATGGGGCTAGTACATCACCAAGCTAGCTTCCATAGCTGCACATCTCCAATGTCCCACAATAGGAACCCTACCACCAAGATCCACTAAGGAGTATCACGAATTGGCGAACTTTCTCTCGGTAGAATGATAGATCGGGGTCTCCTCCACCACTCCTCAAAGTATGAGCAAGATTGGTTGGATGGATAGGGAGATCCCCTCACTTTGAGCTCAGCAACAATGGAGGAGAGAGAGAGAAGAGCTAAAAACGAGCTGGGGAAGAAGGGGCCTTTTTATAGGTCCCTCCAAATCCAACCGTTATGTGCTGTTTTTGCCTAAGCGGTACTACCGCTTCTGGGAAGCGGTACTACCGCTCTGAGTTCGAATCCCCACAGAACTTGTCCACGTGGACACATAGCGGTACTACCGCTCGCGGTACCGCTTGAGGTATCGCAATAGGGTCCAGACCTTACTGGATCCAAAGCGGCACCGAAGCGGTCCCAGAGCGGTACTACCGTAACGTGTTACGGTACTTGAGCGGTACCGTGGGCGGTACTACCGCTTGCAAGCGGTACTGCCGCTCAAGGTACCGTAGACTGTTCTGTGGGACAATCTCATGTGCAATCCTCAGAGCGGTATCTCAGGGCGGTACCAGTAGGGGTAGCGGTACTACCGCTCCTGGTACCGGTAGTACCGCTATGGCTAAAACAGCTTTTTCCTCTTTTCCTCTCCTACCATGTTACCTCACGACACACACACAAAACCAGAAAGCCTAAGAACTACGCTTCGGTCTTCTGATCATAATGTGTCCGGCGAGGGCACCGTACACCTTGCAAACCTATCAATGACAAACTTTGTGCACGGTTAGAAATGTTCGAGTGTTGTTATCAAACACACAAAACAAGGGATATAGATCTTGCTCTTACACCAAGGAAGGTTGATGCAAACCACAACAAGGCGGGCTCCGATGCGGAGCGCCGCCAACTACAATGAGTTGCATATGTTGGAACTGTCGTGGTCTAGGGAGCGACGCGACAGTTCATCAGCTTTGCGATATCGTAAAGCGTTTTAAGCCTACCGTGCTATGTGTGGTGGAAACTCAACTACACAAGTCTCGGGTTGAAGGACTAGCCAGAAGGCTAGGTTTTGATCGTAGTTTTGCTGTGAGCAGCTCAGGTCGCAGTGGCGATCTGGGGATGTTTTGGAATAATGACATCAGTGTTGAGATTATGCCGTTTTCTCAGTATCATATTGATGCGAAAGTTACGGAGAGTGATGGGGAACCGTGGCGGTTAACATGTGTTTATGGCGAGGCCCAGACCTCGCAGAGATTTAATACATGGGATGTACTGAAGTTTATTAAGTCTTCTACAGACTTGCCATGGATGTGCATCGGATATTTTAACGAGGTGCTCCACCAACATGAGCACTTCGGCGTAGCTGAGAAGAGTTTGGCCTAGATTGCAGGCTTCCGCGAGACAGTTGATGTGTGAGAGCTTGCGGACCTGGGTTTTGAGGGGCATGAGTGGACCTTTGAGAAACGTGTTGTAGGGGGTTCTGTGTGTCGCTGTCGGCTTGATAGGGCTCTTGCAACGGCCAAATGGAGCAGCAGATTCCCGCTTGCCACAGTGAGACATCTCAATGGAGCATCATCGAACCATAGTCCACTATTTTTGCGGTGGCGGGAGAGCACTAGGCAGCGGAGAACTACTGATGATAAGATTTTCAGATATGAGCTTATGTGGGGGTCCCATGAACAGTTCAAGGCTTTCATTGGGGACACTTGGGCTGCAGAGGGTCAGGCAACAACGATGGGCGAGCTGAAGCAAAAACTTGCCAGAGTATCGAGTTCGCTTGATGTGTGGAGCACTAATACTTTTGGAAATGTCCAAAGGGAGATTAAACAACTCAACAATCGGTTGGATGTGCTTCGTGCCGATCCGATGAGAATACAGCCGTCATATGAGGAGGTCAAGGTTACTCAACGGTTAGTAGAATTATTTCACAGTGAGGAAGTAATGTGGCGGCAACGGTCACAGGTTCAATGGCTTGCCGAGGGAGATAGAAACATGAGGTTCTTCCATCTGAGGGCGAGCAAGCGAAAGAAGAAGAATCGGATATGCCGGCTTAAACATCCGGATGGGAACTATACAAAGGCTGATTAGGAGATGGCTGATATGACTACGGTGTTCTATGAAAACCTATACACGTCGGAGGGAGTGGAGAATATGAATGAAGTGATTAATGTCATTCCCACAAAGGTAACAGCTGAAATGAATAACATGCTCCTGAAACAGATTTCGGGAGATGAGGTGAAGACAACACTCTTCCAGATGTTTCCCACAAAGGCACCGGGACCTGACGGCTTCCCGACGCATTTTTTCCAAACTCATTGGGATCTGTGTGGAGAGGAGGTGACCCGAGTAGTGCTTAGAGTGCTAAAAGGGGAGGATGATATACGAGAGATCAACCAGGCATTTGTTGTAGCTAGCCCAGAGGAGCTGGGTCAGTTTAGACCGATCAGTCTTTGCAATGTGATTTACAAGGTCGCCTCAAAAGTCCTTGCAAATAGATTGAAGCAATGTCTACCGGAGATAATAGCGGAGGAGCAATCAGCCTTTGTCCCGGGGAGGTTAATTACTGATAATATCATCACTGCTTATGAGTGTCTCAATTTTATGAAGCGGAATAAGGCCAAGAAGAATCGCTACTGTGCACTGAAGCTAGACACGAGGAAGGCTTATGATAGGCTCGAGTGACGATACCTGGAGGCGGTCATGATCAAGTTGGGATTCCATAGATTATGGGTGCAGATGGTCATGAGACTAGTCACCACAGTATCCTTCCAGGTTTTGTTTAATGGAGGGAAGCTGCGTCAGTTTACTCCTTCGAGAGGGGTGCGGCAGGGGGACCCTATATCCCCGTATTTGTTCTTGCTAGCAGCAAAGGGCCTCTCGTGCCTTCTAAAACACCACAGTTTATCATCAGAGCTCCATGGACTAATGGTGGCTCCGTCAGCTCCGGCGGTCAGTCACCTCCTCAGCTCCGGATACGGAGAGTGCGGGGAAGGTCCAAGCGTTATTGGATCGGTATTGTCTGGCCTCAGGTCAGCGGATTAACCGGGATAAGTCATCCATTCTTTTCAGCACGGGATGTCCGGGTTCAATAAAGGAGGGGGTTAAGGACGCTCTTGATGTCCACAATGAGACCCTGAACGAGAAATACCTGGGAATGTCATCAGATGTTGGAAGATCCAGGAGTGGGGCTTTCAAGTATATCAAAGAAAGTATTTGGAAGAGGATTCAGGGGTGGCTAGAAAAACTTCTCTCGGCAGGGGGCAAGGATGTTCTTATTAAATCCATTGCTCAAGCAGTCCCTATTTTCTCGATGGCATGCTTCAAATTGCCACGGGGCTTGTGCCTCCACATCAACACGATGATCAAAAAGTTTTGGTGGGGAAGCCGAGAGGGGGAGAGAAAACCGAGTTGGGTGTCTTGGAGGGACATGTGCCAACCGAAGAATATAGGTTTGGGGTTTAGAGATATCGAACTCTTTAACCTCGCCCTTCTAGCGAAGCAAGGATGGCGTTTGCTTCAGAATCCAGATTCATTGAGCGCTAGGGTGCTCAAAGCTCGCTACTACCCGGACTCAACTGTTTTGAAGGTCGAGGTGGGCTCGTCTCCTTCCCAGGTATGGAGGGCGATTCATGAAGGAGTTCAGGTCTTGAAGCAAGGCCTGATCAAACGCATTGGACATGGGGAGTCCACCGACCCGTGGATAGATCATTGGTTGCCGCGGGATGGATTGCTCCACCCTATGATCCTATGCATGGAAGCTGAACCGCCACGGCGAGTTTCGGAGTTCATCGATGCATGTACAACTTCATGGAAGGAAGAGAGGCTTCGAGCATGCTTCCTGCCAATGGACGTGGAGCTGATCCTATCAATACCGCTCAGCGGGAGGAGGTTTGATGACTTCTGGGCGTGGCACTATGATCGGAAGGGGGTGTTCTCCGTTCGATCAGCATATAAGATGCTAGTGATGACTAGAGAGAAGAGGGAGGCCTGGCTGGAGAAGAGGCCATCGGCATCAAACACGGAGGTCATTGAAAAGCAGTGGACGTCTTTGTGGAAGACTAGGGTTCCTTCAAAGGTGAAAATGTTTCTATGGAGACTATCAAAGCAGTCTCTACCCACAAATGAGGTGCGCCACCGTAGACATATGGCAGATGATGATCACTGTCAGTTTTGTGGGGCACGAGATTCATGGAGACATGCTCTGGTTGATTGTAATTTAGCCAGGTCAGTATGGGCATTAGCAGATGAAGAGTTAACTGAACATATTCAGTGTTCAGCTGAAGGAGATGCAAGAGAGTGGATCGCCAGTTTAATATCTACTCTAAAGCATTCTGAGCAGACAAGGGTGTTTGTGACCTTGTGGGCAATTTGGCATGCGAGGAGGAAGGCGATACATGAGAATGTCTTCCAAAGTCCTCTATCTGTTCATTTTCTTTTGTTCAGAACCTGTTGGCAGAATTGAGCATTGCTGATTCTAGAAAGGAGCCGGGAGCGGTGATGAATATCCCACAACATTCACCGGCATGGATTCCTCCTCCTAGCGGGGTGATCAAGATCAATGTCGATGCAGCTATGGGCAAGAACACAAGGCGAGGCTCAGTAGCGGCAGTGGCGAGAGATGACACTGGGAAGTTTGTGGGCGCTTCTGCAGTGGTGTTGGCCAGGCAGGGTGCGGCGGAGACGGTGGAAGCTCTGGCCTGTCGGGATGCGATTGCTCTTGCCCGAGACATTAACGCTCGTCGGGTGCGAGTGGCGAGCGATTGCAGCAATGTGATTGCGAGCATCGAAGAAGGCTCGCGGGGTGTCTATGCTCTCATCACCATGGAGCTCAGGGATGCTAAGCGGGATTTTGACGAGCTCTCGTTCAGTCACGAGAGAAGAAACTGGAATAAGGAACCTCATAATTTAGCTAGGTCTGTAGTTTCAGATGATCTAGGCCGTCAAGTTTGGCTGTTATCACCACCTAATTGCGTTTGTATCCCGCTGTTTGTGTTTTAATAAAAGCAGCGGATCTCTCTCTCTCAAAAAAAACTGGTGTTCCATATAAACGCAACCGCACAAGAGTGATATGACATTGACAATGTGATGGTGATGTACCATCCCACATGATAAACACCACTATTGCCAATCACTCTGCGTGCTGTTGTTCCTACAATCTTGCAATGTACTGAAAAAAGATCTGAACATTTCATTGGAAGCAATATGTTGTGTGGTTTATTTTCCAGTCACCATGCTTGACAGATGTGATTGATGCTTAGCCATTACTGGATGCGAGATCAGAACAAACATAGCAAATTAGTTGTAGAAAGTAGGATTTGTGTTTGGTGATGCCATGGGGTCAGGCAATGATTCAAAGTTGCTAAGACACTAACACACCAACCTCCTTCTGATCCAAAGGACATCAGATTAGGAGTTCTTCACTAGAACTACCACCACAACAAGGGAATCCTAAGTTGCTTCAGCGAGAAATCCCTAGGGGGAGCACTCCCAAATTCCAGAAATTATGTGAAGAGGAATTCTAGCTACCAATTTCATTTTTTTCCTTAATCACCCAACTAATTACCAGTATCTTTTTCATCAAACCACCAGGTTTCATGAGGAATCTGATTGATGGATCCATGTAAGGGTTCTGACATGGACATCTAAACTACTAGCATACACACACATACATCACATGTATATGTAGTTCAGTTGAACACAAACATAAAATAAAGATAAAAAACATACAGCTGGCATAATATATGTACATGACAGGCCAACCACTAAATCAAATTGCACACTCAACCCCCAAAGTGGTACCGTGTCGGTAATTAAGTAAAAAAGCGGAGCAGGTAAGTGGCAATTAACCGCTGCTCCGTGATAGTTAATTTGCTTGACTTTCAGCTCGGGTACGAGCAACGCGTGCACATGACAAGGCCGTTCTCGTTGCATCCGCCGCACCGGACACCGCCGTGCTCGCCGTCGAACACCTTGCGGCTGCCGTCGCACTCGCCGCACACCACGAACCTCAGCCCCCCGCACGCCGCGCACTTCCCCTTCTTGGTGGTGCCGCTCGCCGCCGACAGCTGGAGGAGGGACATCAGGCGGCCGTCCTCGTGGAGCGCGAGCACCTGGGCGGCGCCGCCGATGTCGCGGCCGTGGACGAAGAGCCGCGGGGGCACGGCCTTCTCGCCGGTGGCCGCCCAGAGCTGCTCCCGGAGGCCCCTGTCCATGGACACGTCCCGCTCCTGGAAGGACGCGGCGAGGTTCTCCAGCAGCGCGCGCACCTCGTTGCAGTCCTCGAACGTCTTGCGGATGCCCCGGAGCGTGGTGGTGTAGAGCACCACGGCCTCCTCGCCGCCGGGCGGGCACCGGGCCGGGAACTCCCGGAGCAGGTCGTCGAGATCGGGCGCCGGCGCCGGCGCCGAGGCGAGGGAGTCCCCATCGTCGCCGTCCTGCTGGTCGACGAGCTCCCAGTCGTCGTCGATGGGCCTGGCAGGGAGGTTAATCTTGGTGGGGGTCTCGTGGGCGTCGAAGAAGGAGGCGTCGTCGGACAGCGCGTCGGCGGCGACGACCACGAAACGGTCGGGTTTGGTCGGCGAGGGCGGCGGGGATGCCGACGCGGCGGGGGCGGGGAGGGACGATCTGAGGACCCGCAGGATCCGCGCCTTGAGCGTCTTGATAGTCATGGCAGCGCGCTCCGGCGAGGCGGAATGGGGGGAGATTGCTTGGGGTTGATTGGTCCCTTTGAGTGCTAGCTTTTGGTTCCGGATGCGTGTGGGATTGGCGATGGTGGTGGAGAAACTGAGAAAGCGCGAGGAAGAAGCACACGGAGGTTGGCTTGGCTTTTAACCGCCTTTTTTGATCCCGTTGAAAGGTAGCTTTGGGCTCCCACCTCGAGCACAAATGCACGGAGGAAGAAACACTATGCCATGATGTTCCAAAAAGAAAATCACAAGAAATGGTTCAATGTTTCAGAATTCCGAGTGATCTAAAAAAATGTTTTAGAATACACGACTTCGCGTAGAGCGAATACCGTGTTTTGGCAGGGGCCACTCTTTTCTCTACTTGTCAAATAAACGGAGAGGCTGACAAGTAATAATGATGACTTTTTTTTTTTTGGATTTCTTAGTTCTTAACTGAGAACTAACTTCGTGCTCAATTAAATTTTACACCATTTAATTTAATTCGTGGTAGTCATGAGTTGCAAAATGAGTTGTAACTGCAATTTAATAACATCATCTAACTGAAAACGAAATTAGTTCTCGGTCGACAGAGAAATAGTCACACTTTTTTTTCTTACTAATAACAATCCATTTTACTCTTCTACTTTAACAAAGCAGGGAGGCAAAAAAAAAAAGGGTTACACCAACCTACTAGGATGCAATTTTCAACGTATCAATCTTCACGTGCAAGCTTGAAGAGCAGGGTGGTATCTGGCAAGGTTTTCCATGTAAAAATGTAAAAAAGTACTACATCAAACATCACACTGTAAAAATGTACCAAGAAAATTTGCGAAAAAACCACTATGGTGCATACGTTTACGGATGTTTAAGCACACCCAATAATTCATTATGCTTGTCTTTTATTTATTTATTTATTCATTTTCACAGAAATACTTTTATCGTAGTGCTCAATGTTTCAGAAAAAGGATTAGTTGCATATAGGCGGTGTTAGACTTAAAACTCTCTGGGATGCCAATTTTTTTAAACTCATCATAACTAGATGATCTTTCCATATGTCAACAAAACTAAGAATGTCTTGCACAAGCTGAGAGAGTGGAGCCGCCACGGAATGCTAGGGTACACATGTGTTTTCGTAGTTACATATTTGAGATCCTTCTATCATGCGTACTCATCTTAGACGACATGGATGAACATGCACATACCCTTAACCTTTTAGGTGTGGTTTTTGGATAACATGACAAAGTATCATATCATCCTCGTGAAGATGGCAAGGGCGAAGCTCCTCGTTGGGCAAGGTACGGTAGTTGCACTACCTTAATTTTTGGCAAAAAAAGTCGCGTATATATAGCATCTCTGGACATACAAATAGTTTTGTACAATTTATGTGAGTTTTCAAAGAAAAACAAAAGAAAAAGAGAAATAGGCTGCATTGAGAGAAGATGCTACCGAACTGGGCATGATGCCTAGCTGGGTCGCGCGTGGTGGAGAGGAAACAACCGGTATGGTCGTGAATCGTGTGAGGTCGATCGATCGTGAATCTGGTGAGTTGTGTGGTATTGCCCTTGCTCTTCGTCTTCGATGGTGAGTCGTACACGAGAGTCGATGTTTCCTTGCGCCGCCGGCCGCCCGACGCCCTACCCTAGCTGTTTCCTCCTGAGTTTGGTCCCTCCGACTCCCCACCGGCCCCAGCACACCCTTGGTCACAGATCACCTGGCGCCGGCGGCTAGCCATCTACAACTCCAGCCTATAGGTTTTCTGTGAGACTACAAACAGTTTATTGTAGTGATTTTGTGGCCGAGATTCGAGAAGAGCTGAGATGGACAGGAAGGGGAAGAACCATGCAGCTAAGGGGGGAGGTATAGTTCTAGGATTTTTTGTCAATTTGATGGTTTAAATTTGTGATTGTGAGCTCGGTAACATGGGCAAACTTCTAATGTTAATTTTTTTTGCGTCAACCAATGCTTTAAAGTTCGTCCGACTTCAAGTTTTCTTTATCTTTCGCCACTGCTAGCAAGGATGATAATAATCGCATGTTCTTCTTTGTAGATCAAATCCATTTCACTTTCACGACATCAATGTTTTAGGAACTGGACCATATCATAATCATATGTTAGGCCCTGCTAGCTCTTTTAGTAGGGATGGAAACACATCGGAATTGGTCAAATTTAATTTTTGCCATATTTTTATGTACATTTTCACAGAAAACAGAGGCAAAAATAGAAATACCGAAAATTGATACGGAAGTAGACATTTCCTAAAACAAATGCAAAGCAAATACAACGCGAGATGGATACAAAGCAAAATAAATTTTCACCAAAGTTAAACAAAAAAAACCTCCACATCTTTCAAGGATCCTTGAAAGTATAGAATGGAAACAGGAAAAAAGTTTATATGCTCCATTTTTATCCCTATTTGTTAGTGCATGTTAATCCAACTTTAAAGGATCATGGGCACGTATCTATGTGAAACCTTCACATCGTGAAACTTTACGCCGATAAATAGTACCTCTTGAGTTCGCTAGAATGAGAAAGTAGACCAGGAAAAACGAGGTTGATCGTGATTCAAGCTTGTTATAAAACATATCCAATGATGATGATCCGGGGCTCCTTTGTTTGGATGTGTTTCAAGCACGCTTGACTCAAAGGGATTTCATAGGAATTAGAAAGGATTTCAATCCTTAGGCAATTTTTCCTAAATATTGCATTGCACTAAATTTTGGAGGAAAATTTCCATCAACTTGAACCTCTTCTTTGTTATAATTCCTTTGTTTTCTGCTTTGATGTGAAACGGTATTTGATGCAAATTCTTCTAGTTTGCTAAGCATGTAAGATTGAGCACGACATAAGACTCATCGAATGTGTTTTTCTATTATCTAAGAATCATGTGAATCAAATAGGCTCATCATGTGATTTTTAGAGGGCCCTATGTAGGTCGTTTGATTTATAGCTGGACATGGGCAGCTCGGCCCAAATGGCCCAACCCGAAAATCCCGGGCTAGGCCGGGCTTGCACATTGGGCTAGGTTTGGACCCGAATTTGAAGCTCGGATGTCGGGCTAGGTCGGGCTCAGGCTTGCAGAACACATGATTTAGACTTAGTTTGGGCCGGGTTTTCCTCTTTCTAGGTTGGTTTGGGCCTGGAAATTTAGGGTCGCCTATTTAGGCCCAGCCTGAAACCCGGCCCGACCCAAGAAATGACAACGTCTAGTTTGATTGGAATGATTTGCAATCTTAGGATTGTTTTCTAAGGATTGCTTTGCGCTCTATTTCAAAAGCATTTTCATTCACTCAAATCCCTGAGCGTTTCAACTTCTTGTCGTCTGTGGTGTCAAATATTTGTCTTTTCCATGGTGTTAAATATTTCCATATTGGAGGTGTCTTATCAGTCGGATTGTGCATTTTGATTCCTCCAAATGTAATATGCATGTTCTTTTCAACAGTGTATCAGTTAGGGCATCTCCACCGGCCCAACGGTCATAAAAAAATGACCGCGCGTGTCCGTTTGCGTCGTGCTGTGGACGCAGAAATAATCGCCATGTCACGATTGTCCGTTTGCGTCTGGGGGTATCCCTATCACCCATACAAATTTTTCCGACGAGGCTGGTTTGCGTTTTTTCCGCCGAAAATGTGCAATATATGAAACATGTTGGCCATACAAAACAATGAAAATATAGGTTCTAAATACTTTATTATTACATACAAATAAATGCGAAAGTCTACATGTATCAAGCATTAAAATGCGTAGAGCGTAGTCCACAATTAACTAATGAAAGTAGATATGATTGACTACTCATCCATCTGTTGATGCCCATCCAAATCCCACTGATGGTCAATCAAATCCTTATGCGATGTTTAAAAATGTTGCTGTCAGAAACTTCAACGTTTCTATTTAGCCTAGGTTCCTGCCCTAGGGTTTGGCTCAACAAACTCACTCTAAAAGTTCCATTCGTGTTCATTGCGATCATTAGGACGCTCCATCGATCTCGATGATCATGTTGTGCATGATCATACAATAGGTAATCACCTCATGCATGGTCTGAACTCTAAAGAGACTATGTTCTAGCTGGGTGATGGAAAATAACCCAGCAAGCTTGGAACACACCAAATACCCGCTCCACATCTTTTCCGCAAGCCTCTTGCACCATGGCAAGGCTCGTATCTTTTTTCGTTTGAGGATTACTAATTGTCTTCACTAGTGTGGTCTAGTTAGGATAAATGCCATCAACAAGATAATATGACTTGCCGTATGCATTGGTCTCATAGCTCACCTTAGGAGCAGTGCCTTCCATAAGCCTATTGAACATCGGAGAGCAGTTGAGCACATTGATGTTATTGTGGGGAACCGGCCATTCCAAAGCAAGATTACCAAATCCACAAATCTTACGATGCCACTACCGCAAGAATAAAAACAGTGCATCCCTCGGCATGGTCGTTGTACTAACCCTACCGTGCACAATTCTTCCACTGCAATGCATGCAATTGATGCTACCGACCATGCGTGAGAACCCTCTACTCTCATTGATCCGACAACAGTCGTCTAGTGTTCTCAATAGTTGGTGCTCTCAAGTACAGTTCGCCGAACACCCCATTCACGACTCGTAAAAACCGCTACATGGATTCATAGAAGGTTATCTCACTCATTCGCAGGTACTCCTTAAGATATCACTAAACATTCCCTACGAAAGCATACAAATGGCTCAGAGCATTCTGGTACGAGGTGAAGCCTAGCTTAGCAGTGGCATCGAGCCTACATTAGAAGTAGGGTTCGTAGTCTAAACGCCCCCGTAGAATGACCATGAACATGTCTCTTGACATTCAGTAGCGGCGCGGGAACATGTGCTCCTCGTACATCATATTGGTGAGGTGGAAGTAGTCTTTGTAGAGCCAAACATGCCCACTGACTCGGTTGCGCGACACGTTGCACTGGCGGCCCTTCGTCGAGCCCCGGTATACCGGCATTTGCTTGTCACGGTGCTCATGGAGGATGGAGGCCACAACAACCATGGGCTGCGGCGTTTCGTTTGACTCTTCGTCGGAAGAGCTGTCAATGCATTCCGTGCAGAGCCTCTCGAGCGTCTGTTTGATGTCCATCTATGAGGCACGAACAGTGCATCAACCGCAAGTCAAGTTGGCACATAATGGCCGAAAATGACTTCCAAAAAGTTCATCGGGATCATACAGGCAATTTACCGAACATGTCCTTGGTGTCGAGGCCAGTAGGCGCTCCCTGCAGATGCGTGACCTATGAGGACGCGAGCGAGGCATGCACCACTACCCTAGCTCCGAGCCTAGACCGGGGAGGAGGCGTGCCACAGAGAGACCTGGTCGACTACATCGGTGTGGCGTGGTGACTGTGGGGGTGGCGGCGTCGCCCTAGGGCTTTAAAGAAGAGGAGGAGGACACAAGCGAACACTGTTCGATTTCGATGTCCCTTGGCGTGCGAGGCCGGCTATGAATACAAGGTCACGCAATGCATTCGTGCAACATTCGAGGAGACACATTTCAACCACAAATGTAGGCCGTGTTTGCGTCCATACGGACATGTTAAACATTTTGCGTCGGACTGCTGGTCTATGATGCGTACCTATTTTTCCATCGTGGAGCCGAAGGACGATGCCCACTTCTCCAGCGTGTTTCCCAGGGCCACATTGTCAGCAGCAGCATGTACTACTACTTCCTCACAGTTCCTGCTGCCACACTTTTGGTCAGCCAGCTGTCAAACCGGTAGCTGGTCAAGCAGAATCGAGTGACGCCGGCTACTGAGCTATGATCTCGCTCGCTTTCCCCCTTGCGTCTTCTCCAAAGCGCCAGCCCGACACAGCAAGCAAAGCCAGACCAGCCAGCTCTCGATCCCCAATTTATTTACAAAGGTAAAAATCCAGATCAAATCCATCTCCAGCAGCAGCAGCAGCAAACAAAAACAAAAGGGGCAGCTAGCTGCTGCCTGGCCTGGCGCACCAGCTCACTCCAACACGCTTCCCCTCATCTCGCCCCCCACCCCCAGATCAGAGATCCCATCTCCGCCAGCAATGGCCACCGCCGCCACAGCCTCCGCCCCGACCTCCGCCTCCACCTCCACCTCCGCCGCCTGCGACGCCCGTGCCGCCGCCTCCCCGTCCAGCCCCGCCGCCGTCTGCCTCGTCCCCTTCAGGTACGCTCGCTCGCGCGTCCGTGCTGAAGCTCCTCGCTCGCTGAACACGCCCGGGATTGACTCGGTGACAATGTGCTGCTAATTGCCCGCGCAGGTGGTGGGCCGGGGTGCGCGAGGAGGCGGCGGAGGAGGGCGGGGTCCGGTACGCGGCCACGCCCGCGGCCTCGCCTTCCTACTACGGCCTCAGGCTCCTCCACAGCTTCCTGCACCCGGATCTCGTGCTGCGCCTCGACCGCGGGGACCGCCGCGCCGGCGCCGCCGCGGGAGGGAGCCGCAGCTACGCGCTCGTGCCGGCAGACGAGCTCTCGCGGGCGCTCGCCAGGTGAGTCCGCCTCACAGCCGCATTGCTTACTCCCCGTCTCCTTATTTTCTTATTAATATTGGTGCATCTGTTTTGAAAGTGTGACAATTCCGATGCTGCTGCTGTTACTCGATGCTATGCTGCTGTAGGGAGCAGCATCTTGATTCGCATGAGCTAGTTGCCGTTTCATCTGGCACTAGTAGTAGATCCAGCTCTGTTTATTAAGCTTAAGCTTTCTTACTGTGCAAGTGTTTGTAGCAACGTCTCGAGCTTTATTACTTTTACGCTATTCTTGTCTAGGTTCGCGAGCTTAAGCAAGTACACAATCTATGCATTCAACATTTCACATGGGAATGTGCCAATGCCCAGGTCCAGACTATCTATTTGCGTGCGTTATCAATGGCATGTTGATGCCAAACTTCAATAGGAACTGATATTATCATCTGTACAACCTCCAACATTATTCAACAGTTTGGCATGTAAAATACATATGAATTCTAAATTATTTGCATTTGAGATGTGACACCACCCATGATTATCTGGGAAATCATTACAGACTGAGATAACCCGATATATATTTTTTGCGAAAATTCCACTGATCTATTAATAATCATCAACAGTAGTACAAATAGCCCAAAGAGTAACAAAAATTACACATAGGTACTCGGACCACCTAGCGGCGGCTACAACACTTGCACGAGCCAAAGGCGTGCCGCTGTCCTTGCCCCTCCATCACAGGAGCCTGGCAAAGCTTGTCGTAGTAGAGCTTGTTGTAGTAGATAAATGGGAAGTTGTCGTGCTAAGAGCACCTCCACTCGTTGGCGCCCCCCACGCCTAAATCCGGCGAAATTTTCCTCCGGATTGGAGGAAAATTTGGCCTGGGGAGCGCCAAAGTTCCAGCCGTCCCCCCGGCAGGACACCCCCAACCTCGGCCATTTGACATATTTCAAACAAATTCGACATAAAATTTAACAAGTTCGGCGAACAAGAGTCAGAAAATTGCTGAAACAAATTCGGCGAAAATCAGTACAATGTTTAACAAGTGCTGAAACAAATGAAGCACACAATTTCACAAGTTTTGAAACAAATTAATAAAGACAGACTAGTTGGCGTCGGCGTTGGCGTTGCCTCGGAGCGTCCATATGTGCTCCACCAGATCATCTTGCAGCTGTTGATGCATTGTAGAGTCTCGAATCTCCTGGCGCATAGCAATGAAGGCGGCCCATGATGTCGGCACTCGGTGATTAGGATGTGCAAGAGGACCCTCTCTCTCATATGGTGCTTCTTGCTCAGCCAGAGGAACCGGATGTTTTCGCTCATTTTCAATAATCATATTGTGTAAGCACACACAACAGTTCATCACCTCCCACATCTGATCTTTGGACCAAGTCATAGCGGGGAACCGGACAACAGCAAATCTCTACTGGAGGACACCAAATGCAGCTCGACGTCTTTTTGGCAAGCTTCTTGTTTCTTGACAAACTCGGAAAGTTTGGGGGTGCTGGGTTTCGAGATAGTCTTCACAAATGTTGCCCACTTTGGATAGATACCGTCTGCAAGGTAGTATCCTTTGTTGTAGTGCCGACCATTGATCACATAGTTCATCGGGGGAGCATGACCCTCAACAAGCTTGGAAAAGATCGGGGAGCAGTTTAGGACGTTGATGTCATTGTTGGATCCAGGCATACCAAAGAAAGAGTGCAAAATCCAGAGATCATGGGTAGCCACTGCTTCAAGTATCACAAAGCAGCCTTTTTTGTGACCCTTGTACATTCCCTCGCCACGCAAACGGACAGCTTCTTCCATTTCCCCGGAAAACCCCTAGCTTCATTTGTTGCAAGGATCCTCTCGAGTGTCTTCGACGGTGGGTGATCTCAAGTAAAAGTCCCCGAACACCGCTATGACGGCCCCGCAGAACCGGTAGAAACAATCAAGGGCGGTGGACTCCGCCATCCGAAGATAGTCATCTCGCACCATCACCGGGAGCTCCATACGCCGACGATCCTCATAGCCACCGTGCACTTCTGCAGTGACGAAAATCCAACCAAGCCAGTGCAATCCGCCTTGCATCTGAAGTAGGGTTCAAAGTCTCGGATGGCATACACAATTTGCAGAAATAGCTTTCTGCTCATCCTGAAACGACGATGGATTGTCGGCGAAGTAGTCGGCGTACAACATGCAGTAGCCCTCCATTCGCTGTCTCGGCTTGCACCATGGTTTTAAAGGCACCAAGGCGTCCCAAGGTGGGACGCCGGGGGGGGGGGCTCAACGCCTAGGCGCATTGCAAGGCGACGCCTTTGAGGGTGCCTTGCTGGAAGCAAAGCATCAGCTAGGTACGATGAGCAGAGGCAAAGCAGGCAAGAAGAAGTGCATCACATACACACACCGCACACCACCAAGGCACCAAGAGAAGCTGTCATGGAAACCGTACATTGTTTCCCTCCGGGAGAGGGATGCACCAGCAGGAGGAGTCGCCGTAGCTTGGCCGGAGCCGGGGAGGCCGGCGGATGAAGGTGCAACAGCAGATCTAGCCGTGAGTTGGGGAGGTCGCGTGAGAGGAGCTCCCCTCTCTCTCTTCTCTCTCTCTTCCCTCTCTTTCCCCTATAGATGGCCCCTCAACTTCCCTCCCAGCCCGCCATTTCTGTTTTCCCTCCCGCCACGCCCAAAGTTTCCCGCGCACGTAACGTAGGCGTCCAGATTCTTGCAAGGCGGCGATTTCGCGCCTAGGCGACGCCTTTGGACGCCTCAGAGACGCCTTTGGACACCTTGGGCAGAAAACAAAGGCAACGCCGACGCCTTGCCCTCCTGGAACGCTCGCAACCATTGCACTTCCGGCGACCTGGTGCCGGCCCACCACGTCGACCAGTTGCCACCCCGGCGTACATGCTTGATAAGCAACCGAGGATCATCATGTGCTCCTCGTCTTGGGTGGCGGCTGCCATCTCTTCTCGCATAAGCTCGACGAACATCTGCTCCTCTTCGTCCGAGTCCATGGCCGGCGAGGCAAATGGACGAACACCTGACGGGCGTGGTTGAGGCTAGCCGAGACGCGAACTACGAGGAGTAGGCCGTCGTCGAAAAACGAAGCAGCGGAGGAGCGAAGGCAGATAGGCCGTCGTTGAAAGACGGCGGAATATAGGCAGCGGGAAGGAGGGACGGCGGAATCTGGGCAACAAGTCGGCGGGGTGGTGCCGGCGGCGAGAGAGATACGAGGGGTGGGGGGGATTTTGAGCGAGGTGGTGGTGGGGTTCGTGTGTCCAGTCGCCGACAGATCGTTCCCTTCCCCGCTTTTCACTCGTTCGGACTCCCCGATAGCTCCCCGGGGGACCGGGGATGGCGTGGGCTCGCCGGATGGATGAAGGGCCAAATCCGGACGAAAATGAGGAACCGGGGGCGCGACTGGGCCGGATTTCGCCGTCCGGATGGGGAAAACGTCGCTCGGGTGCCTCGTCGGGGAGACGAGTGGGGATGCTCTAATGCCCCAAAGGACCAGCGCACCAGAGCAGCAACCATCGCCAATGATAAGCCACACAAACAAACACGAAAAACGACCGGATCCTAGGAGATCCGCCGGGCACTTGACTCCACGTGCCCTCCGCCAGCGCTGGACACCCAAACTGATCCAAACACCCACACAGTGTTCTTCACCATCTGAGCATTTTGAGTATCCAGATTCCAGCATGTAAAGTACTGTTGCATTTAATTTAAATGTCCTGGGCATGGACAACGAGACATGTGATGAGTTGCTCAGATGATTTAGAGGTAAGGTCCATGCTGTCACTGGGCCGAGCCCCATCCTGCAGATTCAGCTTGTCAACATGCCACATGTGCATTGTGCGGCGGTATGACAGTGAGCCAGAAATGGAAATTGGAGGGACTGGTTTGGTTTGAAGACCAAACTTTGTCGCAAGGGATAGTTCAAGGACCAACATGTGTACTAAGTATTAACTCTTATCGTTTCATGATCTTGCTTAGTGATGTGCTGAGGGTTTCAGTGTCCTCCCCGTGCTTAAGTTCGTGCCATGTCCCGTGTTACTATTTCTTAAAATAGTATCAAGAGTACTCTACTACTACATTAATTATGACTCACCGTGTCACCGGAATCAAGGTATGCATATTGATTTCTTTGGGTGTAGTTATCAATGTCTATGAGTTGTGGTCCATTAAAAATACGAGTCTGCCAGAATAACTCCCAGATTTTGTTCAACTGCTATATAAAGATATATTGGTTGTAGTTCATACAAAACAATAGCACACCCAATTAATGTCCGTGTGCATGATCTCGTCATATACTTGTCAATATGTAAATCTGCGAGACAGCAAGCTGTACATGGAAATCTATACCCGTATAGGAAAAGAAAATCCACATCTTAACCTTTTCTTTTGAGGGAATCATTAGCTTGACCTAGTTAGGTGGAAATCATAAAGGATGACTGTAGGTCTTCTTTGTACCTATTTGGGCTGATGGCGAAATCAAACTGTTTCTGAATTTATCCATTCTCGATGGAGGTGAGAATCTATGTGCCACTTAATGCAATCTAACCGTTATGATATAATTGTATCTGCTATGTATGAACCCATTTATTAGAGTTCTTGGATTATCTTTACATTTTAGATCTTTTTTCTATCAAGCATGGATGCAATAGATATTTTGGAGACAAAATCACACAAAAATTTGCTGTTTTATGCTTCTAATTTCATTGTCTGCTATATTTTAATTTTACTTAGTAGCATACTAAGTATGATGTCTCATCTCGCTCGTAGTCGAAAGGAGCCCGTTACTGTCTAACATAGTCTTGTCACCTTTTTTTAAAAAAAAATTCTGCACAAAAGATGGTAGGGAGTAAATCACACCTTTTGGTAAGGGTGTAAGGCGTTCTGAGTTTTCAATCGATTGCTGGTAGCAATGTAATTTAAATTTCCTGCTTCTTTGAGAATTAAGGGCCTTGTTGGGAGGTAAGCCTGATATGATCAATCATCTTGACAAGCATAAGTGTCGTTGACTATTCGACGGTTCCCTGGAGGAGGGATCCTCACGGAGGGGGGAAGAAGTAGGGGCCATAGGGCGGAGAGCACTCGGGACGGTGGTACGCGATTTACCCAGATTCGGAACACCTGCTCGAGGACATGGCCTACTGCTGCTTGTCTGGAATTATCTGGGCGCTTTCGCGTTGTTACAATGAGTTGTGGTTGTGCCTCTAGGGCTCCCAGGATTCGGCTTATAAAAGCGCCCGGATCTAGGGTTTACACGAAGAGTCCTAGCCGGAATACAAGATGCCTAACTACGGAATACACATTGCCGTGCACGTCAAGGATCCACCTAGATCTAACTTGCCGTCATGGATCCGGATACTTCATGGGCCTCCATGGATCCGCCTACTTGCATAGGTCGGTTGGGATCCGGCTCCTGTTCCTGCGTTGGACTTCATCCATCTTCTATCAACATCAACTGGGCCGCCTGGTGAGCCATATGCCACCACCACCATCTGTGGGCCACCCGGACTTGCCGGATCTTGACCATGTCATTGGCATACCCATAAAGTATACCCACAACATTAAGTATCCTTAATATTTACTCCTCTCTTCCATATTATAAGACGTTTTCAGTAGACTATAATATGGAACAAAGGTGGTAGTAATTCAGATTTTTAGCAGCCTAGCTTTTATCCACCCTTAGATTTGACAATTTAAGGTAATCTGTCTTCTCATGATCTTGAGAATCAAAAAATTGCGCAAAACAACCATCAAATCTAGTTCTGAGGTTAATTATTTGCCACAGGTCAAATTAGTGACATCCCTAATGTTGTAGATGGGAAAATATCCTTAACTGCATATAACCAGATTGCAAGGTCATCTGTTTATAGAATATCCTGCATTAAGAGATCCACTAATCTCAGTTGATATTTCTGTGTTGATTATGTTGGTTTTCACTTGCTCGGCAAAGTTAAATATCTTTGACTGCATATGACCAGATTGCGAGGTCATTTTGAATATTCTGCATTAAGATATACATTAAACTCATCTGACTGATATTCTGAGTGTTGGCCATTTCACTTTTCACCATCTCGCAATTTTAAGTCTAGACTCACGTTTCGTCAACAATTCTATATTTTACATTATTGGTAACTCAGTGAATAGGATGCCATCATCATATACATACATGTCAATAGGTAATACCTACATTACTTTCCGTACCTGAAATATTAAATTGTTGTATTCATGTTCTGCAGTGTGCCGATGCTTGTTTAGTACTTGAATGGCAAAGATGGATCTTAAGTAGACCATACTATTAGTTAAACATAATCAGTTTATCTTGTTTGTCTGGGTCGTGTCTGCCTATTGGGCTCAGGCGCGCAGTTTATAACTTCATCTTGTGATCTTTGATGTTCATATCCCCTAATTTTATCTCTCTTTTCTGTTTTCTTCTTCAGACAGAACTCTAGTTTGGCATTGCATAATAAACATTCATTTGCTGGAGATAGTGCTGGTGCTTATCCTTTGGTGCTTAGGATATCTGTGCGTGAAACAAGCATTTTGACTGTTAAGATCAGCAAAAAGGTAATAATATGAAAACACATCTAAACGTGTGTCATTTTGTATTAGATGAAGGATGCTGAGAAGGTGTGAAGTAATAATAAATAAACAAACAACAGAATTAACAGAAGTGGCAAACAGAAACCATTGAGAAACAATATATGACTGGTCAAATTGTGTCTTTTCACTATCCTTACAACTTTCGTTCTTTTTCAGGATAATCCAGTCGATAACTATAAGCGGGCAAACAAGATGTTTAACATTGATTATCAACCAGTAAGTTGCTGTTTGTTGCATTTCCGATTTTGGAAATACACTTCCGTTACTGCGGTTTACTTAATGTTTCTGTATCCAGGTTCATGTTTGGGATTTTTCAGGGCAGACAAACCTAATATTAATGAATGAATGGAATAGACCACACCAAGACTATTGCCATTCAGAGCAAGAGGTGATACAATTGCTTACACTTTTCCTACAACAGCATATTAATATTGAATTGTTGACCAACAACCTCACCTCTGATTCATAAGCCTGGCATAGGATGTTCTCTAGAGTTACCTGCTTACCCTTTTCTTATATTTTGCATGTGCAGAATCTTCTAGAAGTTCAAGTCTATGCTATGTCTGATTCCTTAACATTCAAAATTGGTGGGACCAACATGAATATTGATTTCTTTTGTGGGAGCTTTGGAAGAGCTGGCTCAATGGGGCTAATCGGATTGGAAAATCTCGGGAATACTTGCTTTATGAACAGCTCAATCCAATGTTTGGCTCACACAACAAAGATTGTTGATTATTTCCTTGGAGATTATGACAGAGATATTAATCGAACAAATCCACTTGGACTGAATGTATGGAGAGTTTGTCATGAGAATTTTGTTTTGTTAATCACCTAAATGTTTACTGATACTTACATTGACCAGGGGGAACTTGCTTTGGCATTTGGAGAACTGTTGAGGAGTTTATGGACCAATGATCAAAAACCAGTTGCACCACATCGTTTTAAGGAAAATATTGCCTGCTTTGCTCCTCAGTTCAGTGGCTTTAACCAGCATGATTCACAAGAGCTTCTTGCTTTCTTATTGGATGGTCTTCATGAAGATCTTAATCAGGTCAAATGCAAACCATATGAAGAAGCTAAGGATGCAAGTGGCCGTCCCGACGAAGAAGTAGCAGATGAGTATTGGAGCAACCACTTAGCTCGAAATGACTCTGTAATAGTTGATACCTGTCATGTAAGTTTAGAATCCTGTTCTCTAAAAAAATCGACATTTTACAACAATTTAATTTTGTTTCTTGTTCCTACCCTTCTCTATGTCAATATGATTTCATAAACAAGAAAACAACCATATTGTAGATAATGGTGAAAGTGCTCATATGATTCTGCAAAGCAAGCACCTATAAGGGGTTGAGTGGTTGACCTGGAAAGACTACAAGTAGACATAACAGCACTTGATTTGTGCTTTTTTTTTTTTTGGAAAAACATAGATGCATACATTTGCTAAATATTCATTTTCTTGCGAATCATTTGTTATTACATTGAAACCGAGCTATTTAATACAGTAAAAACTCAAAGTATAATGTGGTCGGTTTCTGTTGTTAATTTCCTTCTGGTTATCAATTTGCAGGGACAATACAAGTCTACATTAACTTGTCCTACTTGCAGTAAAACATCTGTCACATTTGATCCGTTTATGTACTTATCTTTGCCCGTGCCTTCCACGGCAAGTAGGGCAATGACTGTGACAGTTTTCAGCACTGATGGTAGCAGAGAGCCATTCTCATATGATGTCAGCGTGCCACAGTTTGGCACTCTTAGTGATCTTGTTCAGGCTTTAAGTGCTGCTTGTACACTTGGAGACGATGAGACCCTGCTGATAACGGAGGTAAACTTTGCCTCTCATCTGGAACCTTTTCGATGCTGCAAGCTTTCTATGCTAGTTAAGCAATATGAGTTCTACTTACTGGAATTGACTATACAGGTCTATAATAATCGCATCATTCGATACCTGGAGGAGTCTTCAGATTCAGTTTCCTTGCTGAGAGATGGAGATAAATTGGTGGCATATCGGCTACCGAAGCAATATGAAAAATCCTCACTTGTGGTTTTTACACACAAACACTTTGTTAAGTAAGAACCATAAGATATATTTGTGTATTATTTGTTTAATTTACGTGTGATAATGCATCTAATAATGTGCCTTTTGTGATCTTTAATCTTAACATTTTGCATATCATTGAATTTAGGGATTCTGGTGTTGATAGTGTAATTCCGCAAATGAAGGAATTTGAGGCTCCACTTTTGGCATGCCTTTCTGGGACACTCAATGGATTGACTCTTCAAAGTATCTATCTGAAGTTGCTGAATCCATTTCAATTTTCCAAGAGCACAAGTTCGATTAGTGATGGTGAGAGGTGCAATGGTGACCGTACCATTGACCTGATGGATGCAACACCTTCCTATCCAGATGAGAGTGTTCCATTGGAAGATAACCCTGAAAGAAGTCACTGCAATGCTAATGGATGTGAAGTGACGGAAGGACCTACTGAGTCTTCCGGTGGGTTAACTGCTGTTTCTGACATGGAGGAACACACGGAACAGTTTGAATTTTATTTAACAAATGAAAGGGATGATATCCAACACACAAGAATAGAAGTGAATGATCTAAAATTAATTGAGACAACACCAAGCCGGCTGCATGTCAGTGTCCATTGGCATCATAGTGCGTCAAGACAATATAATACCTCAGTGCTGAACAATCTACCTGAGATACACAAGCTTGAGCTTATCCCGAAAGAATCCGAAGATTGTGTTGCATTACATGGCTGTCTAGAAGCCTTTCTAAAAGAGGAACCACTGGGGCCAGAGGACATGTGGTGAGTGCTCCTGAGCAACAACTATATTTCTTTTCGCCACTATTTGCACGATGTGTATGGCATTCCTCTCCTCTTCTCTTAGAATGATTTTTGCACTGATTTTGCAAATATTACACTGAGGGTTAAGTTACAAATAAATTTAGCCAATGCATATCTTACCTCAAAACATGCTAAGGAGTCTGAATTGCAAGAGTTGTGTTGGGTTCATATTTGAGACTCACTATTTTTCTTTTTTGTTTTTCAGGTACTGCCCTTGCTGCAAAAAGCATCAGCAAGCTATGAAGAAACTAGATCTTTGGAGGCTGCCTGAAGTTCTGGTCATCCATCTGAAAAGGTTCTCATATACCCAGTTCACAAGAAACAAGCTCGAGACATTCGTAGATTTTCCCATTAGTGATTTAGACCTATCATCTTATGTTGCCTCCAAGACTGATCAACCAAACAGCCGTTATCACTTGTACGCCATTAGCAATCACTATGGAAATATGGGAGGTGGACACTACACAGCAAGCATCTATGTGAGTTCCTGCGCTCAATTGCTTAATGCTTCTCAATGAAGCATCTTACTAACATGTTCTATCTTTCTGTAGCAAGAAGGGAAGGGATGGTTCAAGTTTGATGATGAATGTGTAACACCTATAAGTGAGGACAATCTAAAAACACCAGCTGCTTATGTTCTATTCTACAGACGAGAGTGAGTGTACAACTGCAGCACAAAGCATGTTTTGATGGAGGTTTTTTTGGCAAGCTTGGAGTTTTCCTATATATTCAGCTACCTCTTACATATTTGTGGACAACATATTGGCACTTGAATCTCTCAAGTCACTAACCCTATATTAACAGCCTGTACAGATTCAATTGCCAACATGAGGACCTAGCTGATGCAATATTCTTTTTCCTACCAACCCACTGTATTCTTTTAGTACATGGCTGGGTCCACTTTGTAATTGCTCAAGTTGATTAGCAAAAGGGCCAGCAATATTCTTTTCTGCCACCAAATTGTTTTGCCAGAAATGCGAAATGATGTAACAGCTCTGTAAATTAACCCTTTGATATGTTCTTGTCATGAAGGCTGCCGCGAGGTTGACGCCACAGCCACTCTCCATGTGTTGCTCCATCGATTCGTAGTCCGATGACACATGATGAAAAATGTTACAGTAAATCTTTTCATGGTATCACCCTGTCCCCTGGCCCTGTCCCCATAACTCAACTGTTTGACAATTAACAGAAGGTGAGTGCTGGGCTTGGTGCTGCTGTTTGCCTGTGTGTTTCCCACAAATATTCTGTCTCAGCTTAAGACGTATTGTTTCCGTCTATCATGGGACCAGACCAGGTTGGATTGATGCCAGTCCTGTATGTGTAACTTGTCCTTATGAACTGTTCTGAATGACGAGTATGTGTAACTTGTCCTTATGAACTGTTTGAATGACAAGTCCGTGTCAGGGGACAATGAAATCTTGTTGTGCAAGCTCAGACCCGCCATTTTCTGTGTCACGTTTTTGCTGCTGATGGCGATAATATCCACTAACTCAAATAATTAAGCTGGGTTGTTAGTGGAATACTTTGCAGGTCTTTATTTTCTGGATTGGACCATCCATGCTGCTGCAATCTAACCTAAAGTTTGATCACAACAGAAGGATATATCAATGGTGTCATTTGCTATGGTCGGAGAACGAACTCTGAGGCTCCACAAGATGAGCACGAGCTAGAGTAGCTCATTGAGTAAATATTTGTAGTGACTATTACAGGTAGCGGAGATAAAATTTCTCCCAAACTCTCTGGCGTGTTATCTTGACATCCTCTTGCTTGTTTGGGGTGATGAAGACGTACGTACGGCTACGGATGTGTAAAAGCAAAAGAGGCGCCGAGACCACATGAATGAGTGGCTTTGATGCGTCAGATGGATGGATCGGTGACAGGAGTGGTTGATTGGATCGGATACCTCATTCAGGTGAGGCAACGGGCCCGGCTTGTCCTCTCCGGATGGGCGACCAGGCATGCATTTGCTACGCCTGCAGCGTCCTTGTCCAGAGTCCAGACCCCTCCACGCTCACATACCTGCTCCCAAAGTACACGTACAGTACCAGCCAGTCAATACGTACTACTACAGTTTCTCTGGCATTCACGTTGAGGGTACGTGCCTGCGTATGATTGACGACGGTAAATAAGTTTTCTTTTTCTCCGGGATGTAAGGTAAACCAGATATTGTTGCTACACATATATAGCCGGTGACGAACAAATCACCATGTTCGTTTGATGACATTGCTAGAAACGGTATTTTGTGTTCATTTCCAGAAGGCGTAAACATATAGCCAATATCCGAGGAAATGGTGATGTGGTCCCAACCGTGTATGGTGCATGAGATAACTTATCACATTGTTCCACATAGTGACATAGGTATGTCAAAATTGAGGAGGTGCTTATGTCATCCCTTCTAAATGTCACTTTTACACGCGATTTATTAGGTTATCTGTTGCTAGCTAGGAATGCTTTATTGGAGCGGTTACACAATGTTGGTTCAGTGCATGGATATGCTTTGTTTCGCTGGAATTTGCATAGGGACGGTATGCTACCGGTCAAACTATTGTACCAGGTGGTAATTCACGTGGATGAACAATTAATAAATTTTTTTTTTTTTTGGAAAATGAAGCCCCATATTAGCATCATTTGGGCTATCTAAGGCTGGAGGCCATTTTAACAAAAGACGATGCAGGGGTTATTTTAACAAAAGCAACCCATGAGAAAATATAGAAAAATAAGGTCCCATCAATGACATGAATGAGTGGCGCATGACATGATTTCTCACATTGTTCGACATAAGTATGTCAAAATTATGGAATTGCTTGTGACATCCCCTCGAAATGTCACTTTTAGGCGAGCTTTATTAGTTTATAGGTTGCTAGCTAGAAATGTTTTTTGGAATGGCTACACAATGTTGTTGTAGTGCATGGACATGATTTGTTCCACTAGAATATGCATAAGAACAACATGTTACCGGTTAAATCCTTGCACTAGCCGATAATTCACTGATGAAGCAATCTTATTATAAAAAAATGGAAAATGAAGCCCCCCCCCCCTAAATATTAGTATGTTTTTGTGGTATCTAAGGCAGGAGGCCATTTTAACAAGAAACAATGCATGGGTTATTTTAACGAAAGCAACCCATGAGAAAATATAGAAGAATAAGGTCCCATCAATGATATGAATGAGTGTTGCATGACATAATTTATCACATTGTTCGACTTAAGTATGTCAAAATTAAGGAATTTCTTGTGACATCCCCTCGAAATGTCACTTTTAGGCGAGATTTATTAGTTTATAGGTTGCTAGTTAGAAATGCTTTTTGGAATGGCTACACAATGTTGTTTTAGTGCATGGACGTGATTTGTTCCACTGGAATTTGCATAAGAGCAGCATGTTACAGGTCAAACCCTTGTACTAGCCGGTTATTCACGTTAATGAACAACCCATAATAGACTGGAAAATGAAGCCTCCTAAATAATCGAATGGACTAGCATCTTTCTGTGGTATCTAAGGAAGTAGGTAATTGTGGCCTAAAAAGCCGGAACCGTGCCTCCCGGGTTGCTCGCGCGAGCGACTCCGGAGGCGACTCAAACCCTAGCAAAAAGCCTCCTCCACCGTGCCTCCCCTGGCCGCCGCCGCTGCCGGCCGCCGCCACCGGCGGCGGCGGCGCCCGGCCATCGAAGACGGAGGGCGTGGACTACATACACAGTGCACCCCAGCTGCTCGTCTTCGCGCGGGGGCGGGCATCTCGCGGGCTGTGCTAGGTGGGGCTTGACGGCGGAGCTCGGCGGAGCGGCCACGCAGGCTCGACGGTGGTGCTTGGGCGCGCGCGTCATGGTGGCGAGGCCCCTGGCGCAGCAGCGCGGCTGCTCTCGCGGCGGCGGTTGCAGGGCCCGATCTGGGCCCAACCCGGGCCCGATCTGGGCTTCTCGCTAGGGGCTGGAGGGATGGAGAGGAGCTGATGTGGCGGTGCAGCAGGTGCAGGGGCGTGAGCGGCTGCCGACGATGTAGGCTGCGCGGGCAGGGTGGGGCTCGCTTTGGCCCGGCCAGGGCTCCTCTGCTCTTGCGCGCGGCGCTGGGGTGTGCTTGTTCCCCGATGCCTGTTGCATACTTTCCAGCGCGGGTCTGTGGAAGAAGGGTCGGCAGCGTCCTAGGGCTGGCCGGGATGAAGTTTGAGGCGGTCGCCGCCTCCCTCGCCGTCGACGAGCCTGGCTTCTCGTGAGTGACGGCCGTGTGTTTGGCTCCTTGTTGTTTTTGTGGACTGTGGGGTTGCTGGAAGGGTCGGGAGAAATCCCAGTGCTTGTGCAGGACAACGGCGACGCCTGCGGGCACCGTCACCTTCTTGAAGGCGTCGTCCAGGTCCTTCCCCATGCCTCCTCCTGAGTAACGGGGGAAACCCTAGATCCACCTTGCTGGTTCAGGCAGCGTCGGCGTTGTAGCGTCGGTTCCTTCTTGAAGGCGCTGTTCGGGTTGCTCGTGGAGTCCTATGTCGACACTTGGAGTCAAGGTCGGTCGATGCTCGGAGCATGGGCTTCTTGGGCCCAATGTACACTGGCTTCAACATTGCTTGGATGACGCTATCCTCAGTTCCGGCCATGTCCTGCTGGCCACTTGCCGACTTCTTCTAGGCAATTTGGGTGGGCGGTACGTCGACGTGTGCCACCCTTAGCTAGGGTTTGCTTCAAGCTATTTTGCTTCAGTTGTGACGCGGTCTCGATTCCGTGCGTCCCAATCTGGTGCCTTCTTGGCCGGTGGTTGGGCAAGGCCTGTGTGCTTGTCGGTGTTTTCGGGTGTGTGTTGCTCGCCGAATGGCTTCATGTGTAAGGGTTTTGGTCCGATTTACCTCATAAACTGGACCAAAGTTGTTCCTTTTAAATTTAATACAATGACGCGCAGCTCTCCTGCGGGTTCTCAAAAGGAAGTAGGTAATTTTAACAAAAGGCTATCCGTGAGAAAAATTAGAAAATTAAGTTCCCGTTAATGACTAACATCACTTTATGGAATTTAAGGCCGGATCCGGATGCCATTTTTAACACGCAATCTCTTGAAAAGTAATTGACATGTGAATAAGAATGCAAGTCCGCTTGTGCAGTTTAGTCAGCTATCCAGCTTGCAGAAAACTTCTATGAACTCCAGGGGTGTTACAAATAAACTGGCTAAGAGGTATGTCCCGAAATTTAAAAATCATACTTACTTGTTGGAGCGGCAGCCCTATGCCGAGCTTTCTGGCTATGTAGAAATGTCATCTTTTGGTTTAAAAATATTTGCCCCCATTGATTATCTACTCGTGTACGTGTTGGCTCTGTACTTGGCTCCATCATTAGTGCTTGGAGCACACCATGTTTCGTTTTTGGACGGCATGCACCCAAGCGGAACGGGCGACCAAAGTGATATTCGCCCAGCATGGCAAGGAGTGTCTTGATCCACTCTTTAAAAAAACGAGTCAAGAGATTTGTCATTTTCATAAATAGAGTCTTACAAGCCGGAATTGATCGAAAGGTCAAAAACAACAAAAGTCTACTATCGCGGCATTACATTACTTAAAGCTTTACCACCCGCCCAGCTCCACAAAGTGACCCCATCTTTGATTTAGAAACAAGCATGGTAGCGGTGGAAGCATTATTTCGAAACACACACGGATTTCGTTCATTCCAAATTTTCCAAGAAATTAACATCGCTAGCTAGACCAAGGCCTTCCTTCCATGACGATGCTTGTGGATCTTCTCAAGCCACCAATCTTTGACGGAGCATCTAGTATGCTAAGAGCTAGGGTTGATATGCCATGAAGCCCAAGCCAATTCTTCATGCTTGACCACACACGAATGGTGAACCGACATTGAAAGAGAAAGTGTGAAGCCGTTTCTTGGAGTTGATTGCATAGATTTCCAAGGTGCACCCAAGGCTTTGTTTCATCTTTCCACTCATGCCATAACCTTTGGAATCTTGTGTTTGAAGATATTTTTGTGTTTATTTGCATCTTCGTCATCTTAGTTATGTAGAGGCCGGGCGTAAACTCTATTACTTGTATCATCTTGATGTGAAATTTTAGTTAATAAAATAATCCTTTATCAAAAAGAAAAAGAATGCTAATGGGCATGGCACGTCTACTTGGTCAACGAATGGTTGATGCAGATGCCGTTATGAAGATTAGAGCTTGACCGCCATGTCGGAGAGAATGCCGTCCTTGCATGGTATCTGTAGAAATCGCGTACTACTCTCCGATTATGTCGTGTACGGTTCCATGCAGTGATGTCATGGATGAACGCTAGATTTATGTGGGAGGCACTCAGTTCTTGCAGGTTGATCGGTTGACTATGGATGATGACGATTCTTATGATTGTCTGTTATAATTTGGTAATTGCGCAGTGACCTAGATAGTCGTGACTATGGATGAGCACATGATGATTTTTTATAATTATTAGGGGACCTGCAGTGAGATCTAGCGAAAGAAAAAGGAGTGGTCAGCATGCCGCATGCGCATAATTGCCTGGCCTATACCGTCGCGACAGGGCTCAGGATAAACGGCATCATATTTTTTTTTAAAGAACTTCTTCTTGACGGTTCTCTTGCTGAGCATTAGGCAATAAACTTCGACGCCTAGTAGCCTATACATGCAACGCATCAGTGGATAAAATCAACATCACCAGTTCACAGAGTGTTAGATGTAGGTTTTAGGGGAATGCATCTGTGCAACAAATACAAGATTATAATACAATGACCGTATATGGTATGTATATGCTTTGTAATAGCTTCTGTGCAACACGTTCTCTCACAAAATGATGATCAATCTTGATATGCTTGGTCTGTGCATGGAACACCGGATTAGACAAAAGAAATGTGGAACCGATGTTGTCGTTTTTACCGGCAGATGATGTTGGGAAACTCCCAATTCCTGAAGTAAAGACTGAACACATATAAGCTCAGCAGTTGCATTGGCAACAACCTTATGCTCGGCTTTGTTAGATGTATATATCTGTATATTGTAGTTTCCTCATATGTTAGGGGCTTCCTGCATATTTGCACCTGTAGATGTACTATATGTTGTGGCCTTTGGCCCCCTGGTAATATAACACGCATATTACCCTAACATGGTATCAGAGCAAAAAATTGGTCCTCTAGTCTAATACGTGTTCCTCGGCCGTCGTTGCCGCTCCTCCGGCCGTTCCTCCTCCTCTCCGGCCGCTCCTCCGACCCTTCTCCGGCCATTCTCCGCCTTCGGTCATCGCCCTCCGTTTTCTCCACCGGCCGCCGGCCGGATTCCTCCGCCCGGCCTCTCCGTTCCCGGCTGGCCCGCCCGCCCGCCGGCGCCGGCGCCAGCTCGATTCGCCTCCAGGACCGCTCCCGCCCGCCTCCACGCCCGCCTGCGCCCGAGTCTGCCCACCGCCTCCACGCCCCGTGCTGCGTGCGTTCTTCCACCGCATCGTCCCCGCGTGCCTTTTCGTCTCTGATTCGATTGGAATCTGATCCGATCTGAAAAAAAACGAAAAAAAGAGAGCTATGTCTTCCTCGGGCTATGTTGCGATCCCTCGCTGCCCGGTGATCTTTGATGGCGCGAATTACCCTGATTTCGCTGCCTTCATGCGCGTCCACATGCGCGGTCTTCGTCTTTGGGGTGTGCTTTCTGGCGAGGTCTCCTGTCCGCCGCGCCCCGTTGCCCCTACGGTGCCTGTTGTACCGCCACCTATTGCCCTTTCCCCTGATGCTACTCAGGCGGATAAGGATGCAGCCAAGAGTGCTGATGACACTGCTCTGGCTGATTATGACCGGAAGGTCCAGGACCACTCTATTTCCGTTGCGACTTACCGGCTGGATCTGACCGAGTACACTCAGTGGATAGATGATGATGCTCGTGCTGCTGCTGTTCTCACCTCCAGTGTTCTGCCTCAGTATGCTGCTGAGTTTATGGGTCTTCCCACCGCTGCTGCTCAGTGGGATTTTCTTCGTCAGCGCTATCAGCCGTCTGAGGATGCTCTCTACCTGTCTGTGGTCCGCCAGGAGCATGCCCTTCAGCAATGTGATTCTACTATCGATGAGTTCTACACTCAGAGTGCTGCTATTTGGCGTCAGCTTGATTCTCTTCGTACAGCTGTGTGTGCCACCTGTCCCTGCTGTCTGACTGTGCGCGCGGATCTGGAGTTTCAGCGCGTTTTTGAGTTCTTGTCGCGGCTCCGTAAGGAGTTTGAGCCGCGCCGTGCCCAGCTGCTTGCCCGTGGTCGTGTTCCGCTCTCTGAGGTACTTGCTGAGCTTCGTGCTGAGGAGACTCGTCTTCGTGGTGCTGGTCTTCTTGAGGTTCCATCTGTTCTTGCTGCTCGTGGCCCTCCTGTGCCGTCTGCTCGTGGACCTCCTATGCCGCCGGCTTCGTTGCGGTCTCCGGCATAGCCGATACTCCCTACTCCTCCATTCCAGGGCCAGCGTCAGCCCCAGCAGCCTTGTGGTTCGACATCACTTCCTTGCACCTACAGTGGCAGGACTGGTCACACTGTCTCTACTTGCTGGCAGAGGGATCCCAGCATACGTCCGCCGCATCATACTCGTCGTTAGGCTGGTTCTTCGAGATCTTCTCGCGTTGCGCTATCCGATCGGGACATTATCCGTGGTCTTCGTGGTCCGCTCGCTGGTACGGGCTCTTCCTCGACGGGTACTCGCTGGTTCCCGTGCCCGGCTCTTCCGGCACCGCGCGACCACCACCTTCCACACGAGCCAGTACGTCATCCCGGTGGTATCCGGATTCCGGAACTTCTTTTCATATGACCTCTCGCGTCTTCTATTCTTTCTGCTCTTCGCTCTCTTGTTTCTCCCTGTTCGTGTTATCACGGCTGATGGTACCTCTCTTCCTGTTTCCGGTCGAGGCACCCTTTCTACTACCTCTTTCTCTCGTTCCTCGATGTTTCTCATGTTCCTAGTCTTAAGATGAACCTGTTTTCTCGCTAGTCGACTTATCGATTCCGGTTGTCGCGTCATTCTTGACGCCGATTCTTGTGCTATTCAGGACCGCCGTACACAGTGCCCTGGTTGGAGCTGGCCCTCGCAGCCTTGATTCCCCGGGCTCGGGAGTTAGACCGGCTTCGCGTTCCTTCGCCGACACTTCATCTCGCCGGTTCTCTTGCGGTTGCTGCTTCGCCACTCGGATCTTTTCAGCGAGTGGCATCATCGGCTGGGTCACCTCTGTGGCTCCCGTTTATCGTCATTAGTTCGTCGTGGTCTTCTGGGGTCTGTCTCAGGAGATGTGTGTTTGCATTCGTGTCAGGGTTGTAGGTTAGGCAAACAGATTCAGCTTCCCTATCCTACTAGTGCGTCTGTATCTCAGCGACCTTTTGATTTAGTTCATTCAGATGTATGGGGTCCGGCTCCCTTCCTTCGAAAGGGGGTCATCGATACTATATTTTGTTTATTGATGATTTTTCGCGATACACCTGGTTGTTTCTTATGCACTCTCGCAGTGAGGTGCTCTCTATTTATCAGCGTCTTGCAGCCATGGTTCGTACTCAGTATTCCACGCCTATTCGTGTGTTTCGTGCTGATTCTGCAGGAGAGTATATCTCCCAGCACCTGCGTGGTGTTCTTGCTGAGCAGGGCACTCTTGCCCAGTTCTCGTGTCCCGGCGCCCATGTTTAAAAGTGGCGTCGCCGAGCGTAAGCATCGTCATATTCTTGAGACTACCCGTGCTATGATGATTGCTTCCTCTCTTCTGCCGCATTTCTGGGCTGAGGCTGTCGCTACGTCGACTTACCTCATTAACATTCAGCCTTCTGCTGCCCTTCAAGGTGGCATTCCTCTCGAGCGTCTTTCTGGTCGCTCTCCAGATTACTCGACTCTTCGTTTATTTGGTTGCGTTTGCTATGTTCTTCTCCCTCCTCGCGACCGCACTAAACTGACTGCTCAGTCTGTTGAGTGTGTTTTTCTTGGATACAGTGATGAGCATAAGGGCAATCGCTGTTGGCACCCTGTTGGTCGTCGGATGCGCATCTCTCGTGATGTCACGTTTGATGAGACGCATCCCTTCTATCCTCGTCCCACCTCGGGTACTTACCCGGTGGATGATATCTCTTTTCTTCTTTTTCCGGATGCACCCCCTGCTATCCCGTCTCCCCCCCTCCTAGTTCTGATGCGCCCCCTTCGGCGCCATCCTCTCCTCCGTCTAGTCCACCTAGTACTCCTCGTTCTCCGGCTTTGGATCCTTCCAATGCTGTCCCTTCTTCCTCTTCTTCTGATGAGTTGTCCTCCGCTGATGACCTTCCCCCTTCACGGCCTGTTCGTCAGCGTCGTGCTCCAGCTCGTTACTCTCCTAGTCAGTATGGTCTCTCTGTCGTTTCCGAGCCGACTTCTTATCGGGATGCCGAGCGTCATCCTGAATGGCAGCTTGCCATGGCTGAAGAGATCGCTGCGCTTGAGCGCACTGGCACTTGGGATCTTGTTTCTCCCCCTTCTGGTGTTCGTCCTATCATGTGTAAGTGGGTCTATAAAATTAAGACGCGTTCAGATGGATCTCTTGAGCGCTATAAAGCGCGTCTTGTGGCTCGTGGCTTTCAGCAGGAGCACGGTCGTGACTATGATGTGACTTTTGCCACTGTGGCTCATATGACCACTGTGCGTACCCTTCTTGCTGTTGCTTCTGTTCGACGCTGGTCTGTGTCCCAGCTTGATGTTCAAAACGCTTTTCTTAATGGCGAGTTGAGTGAGGAGGTTTACATGCAGCCTCCTCCTGGGTATTCTGTTCCCGATGGGATGGTTTGTCGTCTTCGAAGTTCTCTCTATGGTCTCAAACAGGCCCCTCGTGCCTGGTTTGAGCGCTTTGCCTCTGTGGTGACTGCTGCTGGTTTCTCTTCTAGTCTTCATGATCCCGCACTTTTCGTTCACACTTCTCCTCGTGGATGCACTCTTCTTCTTCTCTATGTTGATGATATGATCATTACTGGTGATGATCCTGAGTATATTGCCTTTGTCAAGGCTCGTCTTCGAGATCAGTTTCTTATGACTGATCTTGGTCCTCTTCGCTATTTTATTGGCATTGAGGTTTCCTCCACTTCTGATGGCTTTTCTATCTCTCAGGAAAAGTACATTCAGGATCTTCTTGCTTGTGCTGCTCTTGGAGATGAGCGCACGGTTGATACTCCTATGGAGCTTAATGTTAAGCTTCGTCCTACTGATGGTGATCCGCTCCCTGATCCCACCCGTTATCGCCATCTTGTTGGGAGTCTTGTTTATCTTGTTCGTCACTCGTCCCGATATTTCTTATCATGTTCATATTCCGAGTCGGTTTGTCTCGGCTCCTACCACTCGTTCACTACAGTCATCTCCTCCGTGTTCTTCGTTATCTTCGTGGCACGATCACTCGTCACCTTTTCTTTCCCCGTTCCAGCTCTCTCCAGCTCCAGTGCTACTCGGATGCTACGTGGGCGAGTGATCCTACGGATCGTCGTTCCCTTTCTGCTTACTATCTGTTTCGTGGTTCGCTTGTTGCTTGAAAGACGAAGAAACATGTAGTAGTTTCTCGTTCGAGTGTTGAGGCTGAGTTGCGGGCTATGGCTTTGTTGATTGTTGAGGTGACCTGGTTACGGTGGTTGCTTGCAGATTTTGGGGTCTCTGTTACGACACCCACTCCGCTTTTATCTGACAGTACATGTGCTATCAGTATTGCACGTGATCCGGTCAAGCATGAGCTGACCAAGCATATTGGTGTTGATGCTTTTTATACATGTGCTCAGGTGCAGGATGAGGTTGTTGCGGTTCATTATGTGCCTTCAGATTTGCAGTTGGCGGATTTCTTTACAAAGGCACAGACTCGAGCGCAACATGACTTCTTACTCTCCAAACTCAGTGTTGTGGATCCACCATGAGTTTGAGAGGGGGTGTTAGATGTATATATCTGTATATTGTAGTTTCCCCATATGTTAGGGGGCTTCCTGCATATTTGCACCTGTACATGTACTATATGTTGTGGCCTTTGGCCCTCTGGTAATATAACACACATATTACCCTAACAAGCTTCAGTACTGATGCGGGACACAATAGCCTGCTTGCGTGCACTCCAGGCGATCAAGTTAGGACCCAGAAATACAACATATCCCCCAGTAGAGTGCATGTCATCTGGACAACCAGCCCAATCAACATTAGTGAAAGCAGGCAATACTCCTGATGAACTTAAGACCAAAAGACACAATGTGGCGCACATAACGCAATATGCGTTTAGCAGCAGACCAGTGGACATAAGAAGGTGCATGAAGATACTGACACACCTTATTGACCGCAAAGGACATATCTGGACGTTTCATTGTCAGGTACCGCAAGCCTCCAACAATACTTCGATACAGTCGCGTCTTCAGGAGACAAAGGAGCACCATCAGCTGCGGATAGCTTGTCAGTAGAGCACATAGGCGTGGAGGATGTCTTGAACTTGAGCATACCAGCACGGCGCAAGAGATCAAGAGCCTATAATCCCTAGTTTCTCGTAGATCATGCTACCGAGATTTATCAAAATCTGGATGTCTAGATATATTTGAATCTTGATAAATTTTAGATAACTTTCATGAGACGGAAGGAGTATATTCCTTTGAACCCGGCTCTCGGAAGTGTTGGAGATATTGCATAGAGGCAAATAATAAGGAGTATTTATTATTATATCTCAATTGTACATAATAGTTCCGTGACATGCTATAGATGTATTAATCGGTAATATTGATACACATGTGGTATTGTAAACAAATCAGGGTCCCTAGTAAGCATATGTATGCGAAATAGCTCATTGTGGTCATTCGATGGTCGAGGTGTCCCGGTCATGGACATACACACCATTTGACAACGGGGTCATATCATTAGGTGAATGATATGATGGACATACCCAATATATAAGTATTGTAATGCGATCTATGTTACGATGTTCATGAAAGCTTAGTGACCTAATCCTTAGACCGTGAGATCATATCTAATCACTATCACTCGAGGCTACTTGGATTGCATCAACTGTCACACCGTTACAGGGTGATCATAAAGGTCTAGTTGGGTATTCCGAAGAGATGGGTCGAGGCGTATGTATCAAAAACATGATTTGTTCATCCGCGTGATGGAAACACATCGCGGACCCACTTGCTGAGATTACATCCATAAAGTTGTGCAGCGTATGACTAGGTAATGGGGATGGAATCACACGGGAATGACTTGAATGGCCTTGTCGGTAATGAGATCGAACTAGGTATCACAATACCGATAATCACATCTTAGACGAGTGCCGGTGTCGAAGAACAAAATGAATTGGAATCAACATAATGGTTCAAACGACCATCACATCTTCGTAGAATACATAGGGATCATCATGGTTCTCTAGATGCCCCTGGTGATCATTGATCAGAGATGCGTCTTGATCATGTCTGTGTTGTTCTCGAACTATAGGATAACACACTTAAGGGTTCAATGAAACTTAAGATAGTTTTGGATTCATCGAAAAATAGAGAAGAGAGAACCAGAATGGGTTCTGGTAGTAACCGAATGATGTTCAGAGTGATTCGGGAGGTGTCTTAGATCATTGGTAATTAAATAATATATAATATACATTAATTAAAAGAATTAATATATAAAATTTTGATTTATTTAATTAATAAAGGCTTCCCACCCTAAATGGGCTCCTCCCGGAAGGGGAGCCCATTAAGGGGGGTGACCAGTTGCCCCATGGGCCAAAAGGGGCCCGACCTAGCCAAGGCGTGTGTGTGTGGGGGGGGGGAGGTTGCCGGGCCCAAGGAGGGCTAGCCAGCCACGCCATCCTCCCCCTCCTTTTGTCCCACCTTGCCAAGAGAAGAGCCCCTCCCTCCCCTTCCCCCAATATATAGTGGACATGTGGAGGGAGAAAATACAACAAATAAAATAGAGATTTCTCTCTCTCTCTCTCTCTCTCTCTCTTGTTTTTCTATCGCGCGATTCCTTGAAGAGTTGCGCCGAGAGGGAGGCAACCCCACCTAGTACGCGGGAGCGCTGCTGGGCTCGGGATCCAGAAGATCTACTTCCGCAACTCTGCTGGATCGGAGTTGGAAGTGTCGTTGGCCAGCGTACTTCTGCTAAATCTATGAGGTGCGGCAATTGCGGCACTCGACATCGTTGAAGAGGATTGAACACGACCCTGAGATCTGCGACAAGTACGACTACATCAACCACATTCTACCGGAATGTTAACCACTTCCGGACTACAAGGGCACATCACCGAAACCATCTCCGTTACAACATTACTCTAAGGTAGAGCTTGAGAAATCGAAGTAAGCTAGTTAGTTTTTTTTGTTTTCTGCTACGAACCCCTATAGAAAGGGCTCCCAAAACTGTATTCAGTAAACTAGCACATCTATGAATATAACCTGCTTTAAATAAGGGCATCTTCACCGGTGTCTCCCCAACAGTGTCTGGCAACAACATCGGACCAACATTTTGTGAGCATCGGAAAAAAACTGCCGCCAGTTCCGAAGGGGCTGCCCTCACCGGCGTCACCTAAAATGACCTCCCAAATTATGTTCTATCTTTTTGACAAACCACATCATAAAACTAGAATGCAACCATATTGCATAGTTTAGCTGTGGTGGAGGTTCTAAACCTCCTTCGGTTTTGTTGGGCGGCGGATGGGGGCATGTTTATTTACAACTAAGAATAAAGGTGACGATCCTAGGGTTCTCCTCACGTCAAGACGAAGATCTACTAGATGCTTGTCCTCTTTGATCTGGCCGGAGTACCGAGTTCTGGAAGGCTCCACCGGCGAACTCCCTTAGGCGACTCATGCCTGGAGATTGCTTGATCAGATGTGAATCGGTCGTGCATTCTCATGTATTTTTCTAACCATTTGGTTTTAGGAGGGAGCGGCACGAAGCTCTTCTATATATTGCCATCATGGGACACATCGTTTTGGTTCGATGGTGAAGTCAGAGGTGGAGAATGGCATGGAAGGCAAGTTTTAAGGACTAGTGCTGGTGGTTCACGGCTTTGCATCGATGGTGAACTTAGCTTGGTGTTTCAGACTTCATAGCAGCGTTATGCGAGTGCGGGTGTCAGCACAGGAGAAATTCAATGTCCTACCTTTTAGGATGAAAACACAAGGTCTGGCCTTAAGTGATTGTGCCTAGGAATGGCCTTGTTGAAGGCATGTTTTGAGAGTGGGGACTTTCTTCAAGGTGAAAACCTACGATCAATGATTGGGCGCCGATGGTGCTTATGCACGGTTTACTTCTTGGATGCGTCACTTTTTGAGAACTTGAACTTCAGGTGTTGTCATGGTGGTGTTTGTGCTCCTGCTGTAAGGATTAGAACAATGTAGCAGGACTTTTCCTTTTTTTAGCTTCTTTTTTCTGTTGTGTGCATACGTACTACCATTATGGTATTGCGTTGTTGCAGAGGCCGGTGAGGGAAATTTACACAACAAAACCAAATAACTTAAATATAAAAATTAAATAATTCATACAAGAATTCAAATAGACCAAGAATAATCATGCGAGCTGTGGTGCTTATACGGCTCATCGTGAACCACTGGAGCACCGCCTCACTCTCGATTACCATGCTGTTGTGCTTGATCACAAAACCATTTATCACCTCCCACATATGAGATATTGACCATGCAAGAGCAGGGTACCTGACAATAGCAAAATGAGCTTAGAGCACATCAAATGCCCACTCGACATCCTAGTAGGTGGTGCTCTGATGACACGAAGAAACCAAGCTTTCTTCTCAGTACGAGGGCCGTGGTTTGTCTTCACAAATTTCACCCGTTTTGGATAAATGCCATAGACAAGGTAGTACCCTTTGGTGTATGTGTGGCCATGGACATTATAGTTTACTCTAGGGGCATGTCCTTGAGAAAGTCCACCAAACAATAGAGAGCATTGTAGCGCGTTGAAATCACTGTGAGATCAAGCCATGAAAAAGAAAGCATGCCAAATCCACATGTTATAATCTACCGCAACTTCAAATACCACACTACACTCTCTAGTATGACCTTTGAACATTCTCTGCCAAATGAATGGACAATTCTTCTTACCCTAATGCATGCAATCAATGCTTCTAATCATTTCAGGAAATCCCCTCACTCTGTTCGATGCCTAGATCCAATTTGTGTCTTGTTCATTTGCTGCTCTTAGATAGTGTGGCCCAAACACTGCCACCACCGCCTGGCAAAACCTGAACACACCCCCAAAGCATGTGGTGGACTCAGCCATGCACACATTGTCGCTTCATATGCAAGGCACCTCAACGCAATCGTGCACTTTTGAATAGAAGAGAGACCAACCCATCCGGTGTAGTATTTATTGCAGATGAAGTACTCATTATTCTCCTCAAACCTTTTTTTAAGGAATACGGTAGGGGAAACCCATACAGTGTTTTTTAAACAAATAATAAGAACCCAAATCTACATCACTGACACTTGAACCTGGGTGCACTAGTAGAAACAAGGGCTTTCGTTTTTTGCCCCAGATAGCTTTTGCACCGGATTTGGCACGAACCGGTGCTAAAGGGGGTCATTAGCACCGGTTCGTGGGGCACAGCCGTTCGAGGGACCTTTAGCACCGGTTCGTGTTACGAACCGGTGCAAATGAGCTATCTTTTGCACCGGTTCGTAACACGAACCGGTGCTAAAGGTCCATCGCCAGGCACCTGTCAGCCGAGGAACCTTTAGCACCGGTTCGTGTTACGAACCGGTGCAAAAGATAGCTCATTTGCACCGGTTCGTAACACGAACCGGTGCAAAAGGTCCCCAGCCCTATATCAGCTCAGCTCACCCCCAACCAGCTAGCTCACTTCATTTTTTCTAGGAGAAAGGTGTGTGTGTTGAGTGCTACCTTGCATTTCTTTGGCATGCACAGAAGGTGCTCGATGAAATGTCTGAAAGAATGAGGTGCCGGAGCGACACTTAAGCTTTCTCCTCTTTCTTTCCCTCCTCGATCAAGGTTAAACAACTTTACCCTTTCATTTGTACGGTGCTAATATCCACTATATATATATTATGATGTTTTGTAATGGTTTTTTGATAAACTTAATTATTTGATGTAGATGAACCGGCGACAATGGATGTACGTTGACCGACGTTTGCCCGAGTTCACTTCGGGCCTGCAAGAATTTTTCCGTGTGGCTGAGGAAAACCCACATGCGGATGGTTATATGTGTTGTCCATGTGTTGATTGCCGGAACTTAAAGCAATACCCTGAATGGAAAGTCATTCACTCCCACCTGCTTTGGAAAGGTTTCATGCCCAGCTATAATTGTTGGACCAAGCATGGAGAAAGAGGGGTTATGATGGAAGACGACGACGAAGAAGAAGAGGATGATGATATGTACCCTAACTATGGTGATACTGCAACAGGGCATGTTGAAGATGAGGAGGCAGGAGGAGGTGATCAAGATGAAGAGGCATCAGATGAGCCCGTTGATGATGATCTTCGTCGGGCCATCGCTGATGCACACAAAGATGCATAAACTGAAGACGAGAAGAGAAAGTTAAAGGGCATGTTAGATGATCACAAAAAGAAGTTATACCCAAATTGCGAAGATGGCAACACAAAGCTCGGTGCCACACTGGAGTTGCTGCAATGGAAGGCAGAGGCTGGTATATGTGACAAGCCATTTGAGAAGTTACCGAAAATAATGAAGACGAGGTTTCCAAAGGATAACGAATTGCTCGACAATGACGTACGAAGCAAAGAAGGTTCTCTCGCCCTCTAGGATTAGAGGTGCTCGAAGATACATGCATGCATTAATGATCGCATCCTCTACCGCGCCGAGTACGAAAATTTGGAAAAATGCCTGGTATGCACCGCACTACGGTATAAGATCGAGGCGAGATGACCCTCGGTGATGTTGAGGGCGAGCCCCCTAGGAAGAGGGTTCCTTCCAAGGTTATGTGGTATGCTCCTATAATACCACGGTTGAAACGTCTGTTCAGAAATAAAGAGCATGCCAGGTTGTTGCGATGGCACAAAGAAGACCGTAAGAAATACGAGATGCTCGAGACACCCCGCCGATGGGTCGCAGTGGAGGAAAATCGATAGAGAGTTCCCGGACTTTGCGGATGACGCGAGGAACTTAAGGTTTGGTCTAAGTACGGATGGAATGAATCCTTTTGGGGAGCAGAGCTGCGGTCATAGCACCTGGCCCGTAACTCTATGTATCTATAACCTTCCGCCTTGGTTGTGCATGAAGCGGAAGTTCATTATGATGCCAGTGCTCATCCAAGGCCCAAAGCAACCCGGCAACGACATTGATGTTTACCTACGGCCATTATTTGAAGAACTCTTACAGTTGTGGAGCAAACCAGGTGTACATGCATGGGATGAGTACAAACAGGAGTCATTTAACCTACGAGCGTTGCTTTTCGTGACCATCAATGATTGGCCTGCTCTTAGTAACCTTTCAGGATAGACAAACAAGGGATACAATGCATGCACGCACTGCTTAGATGAGACCGAAGGTGCTTATTTGAATAAATGTAAGAAGGTTGTGTACCTGGGGCATCGTCGATTTCTTCCAAAGAGGCACCCCGTCAGAAAGAAAGGCAATCATTTCGGAGGTGAGGCAGATCACCGGGAGAAGCCTGAACTCCGTACCGGTTATTCTTTACTTGATATGGTCAAGGACATAAAAGTAATATTTGGAAAGGGTCCTGGCGGCCAATCTGTTCCGAAAGACGTCGTTACCGGACACGCACCCATGTGAAAGAAAAAATCTATATTTTGGGATCTACCCTATTGGAAAGTCCTAGAGGTCCGCTCTTCAATCGACGTGATGCATGTGACGAAGAATCTTTACGTGAACCTGCTAGGCTTCTTAGGCGTGTATGGGCAGACAAAAGATACACCAGAAGCAAGGGAGGACCAGTATCGTATGAAAGTCCCAAAGAACAAGCAAGAACAGAATTACAAGGATGCAGGGAGTCGCTTAAGTCCTGGCAGCTATGCTCTTACCAAAGCAGAGAAGGAAATCTTTTTTGAAGTCCTTTACAGTATCAAGTTGCCGTCTGGATTCTCATCAAATATAAAGGGAATTATAAATATGGCGGAGAAAAAATTCCAAAACCTGAAGTCACATGACTGCCACATTATTATGACGCAGCTGCTTCCGGTTGCACTGAGGGGGCTTCTGCCGGAAAAATGTTCGAATACCCATTGTGAAGCTATGTGCATTCCTTAATGCAATATCTCAGAAGGTAATCGATCCAGCTAGTCTTCCAAGGTTACGAAGGATGTGGTGCAATGTCTTGTTAGCTTTGAGTTGGTGTTTCCACCATCTTTCTTCAATATTATGACACATCTCCTGGTTCACCTTGTCGAAGAGATTGCCATCCTCGGTCCCGTCTTTCTACACAATATGTTCCCCTTCGAGAGGTTCATGGGGGTCTTAAAGAAATATGTTCATAACCGTGCTAGGCCGGAAGGAAGCATCTCCAAGGGCTATGGAACGAGAGGAGGTCATCGAGTTCTCGTGTTGACTTTATTCCCGACCTTAAGTCGATTGGTGTTCCCGAATCGCGACATGAGGGGCGACTAAGTGGAAAAGGCACGCTAGGAAGGAAATCAATGATATGTAGGGACGGCATTTCTTTCACTCAAGCACACTACACAGTTCTACAAAGTTCCACCTTGGTGGCCCCGTATATCACCGATCACAAGAATATTGTACGCTCCGAATATCCGGGCGATCCGAAGACTGGATTACACATAAACATATGCAGACATTCGGCGGTTGGCTCCGAGCACATCTCATTAATAACAACGATATTGGAGATCAGTTGTACTTGTTGGCCGGGTCACCATCTTCGACTGTACTGACTTTCCAGGGGTACGAGATAAATGGAAATACCTTCTACACGTTCGCCCAAGATAAAAAGAGCACCAACCAAAACAGTGGTGTCCGCATTGATGCAACAAACACTAACAGTGGGGAAAAGGACACATATTATGGTTACATAGAGGAGATATGGGAACTTGACTATGGACCTTCTTTTAAGATCCCTTTGTTTCGGTGCAAATGGTTCAAGCTTGATGGAAAAGGGGTAAAGGTAGACCAGCTATACGGAATAACAACAGTGGATCTCAACAATCTTGGTTACACAGACGAACCATTCGTCCTAGCCAATGATGTGGCTCAGGTTTTCTATGTGAAGGACATGTCCTCCAGACCGAAGAAAATAAAACATAAGGAAACGAGCTCATCCGATGAGCCAAAGCGTCACATAGTTCTTTCAGGGAAAAGAACCATCATGGGAGTCGAGGACAAGACAGACATGTCAGAAGATTATAATAAGTTTGCTGAAATTCCGCCCTTCATAGTGAACATTGATCCAACCATCGCGTTAAATGCTGAAGATACTCCATGGTTGCGGTCGAAGCGATCATAATGTATTAATTATTATCCCTGTACCTTGATGAGCTCATATTGTGAAGCGTTTGTTGTGATATGTATCAGTAACATTGGTCGTTTGAACTAAATGCAATTATCCGAGCGGGACTTGCGGGAAGAGTTACTCGGGCGAAGCTTCCGAAGATGTCTAAGATGGCCAGCCATCTAAGACATCTTCGAGAAACTTCGCCGGAGAGGCTCTTTCCTTCTTGGTCGTTGCCTCTCAGGCTACTCTCTCTACTCTCCCCGGAGGGGGCTATATATAGCAATGTGCCTCCAGATAATCCCCCCCCCCAGATGAGGCCACCCCAGATAAGGCAAACACCAGATAAGCCTCCCCCAGATTTAGCCCCCCATCTTTAGCACCGGTTCCAGCCAGGAACCGGTATAAAAGGGGTATATAAACTAATCCACCATCTTTAGCACCGGTTCAAGCCAGGAACCGGTATAAAAGGGGTATATAATCAAATCCACCATCTTTAGCACCGGTTCAAGCCAGGAACCGGGATAAAGGGGTATATAATCAAATCCACCATCTTTAGCACCGGTTCAAGCCAGGAAGCGGGATACAAGGGGTATATAAACTAAAGACAACGACTTTATTGAAATTTAACAAGATACGTTAACTAAACTTAAACTAAAACAACGACAACGACTTTATTGAAATTTAACATTAACTAAATTTAAACTAAAATAATAACAACTTCTACTAGTTCTTCCGCACATCCGTTGCTGCCCTCCTGGCTACCGCCTCTCGCCGCAGCTCCTCCTCACGACGACGCTTATACATCTCCTCACTATCCGGATCCGCCACACGCGGCCGCTTATGCAGCTCCCGGAGACTCTGCCTCTCAAATGCTTCTATGGTAGCCGCTAGTGCCGCCTCCTCCCACTCCTCTATCTCTCGCAAGCCGTGGGTCTACCTCATCCTCTCGCTGCCCTCCTTGTTGCCGCCTCCCCGCCGCCGCAGCCTCCTCCCACTCCTCTATCTCCGCGAGCTGCGGGTCCACCTCCACCGGTGGCGGGTGCGGCTTTGGGGGCATTGTGCAATGGGCTAGGGTTTGGTGATGAGCGAAGTGGGAGAGACGGGGACGTACTATTTATAGAGGGAAAATATCCCGCGCGGCGCCGTGGCGGGAAAATATCCCACGCGCCGTTTGCGTCATGGAGGGAAAATATACCGCGCGCCGCTTGCGTCGTGGCGGGAAAATCACGCGCGGCGTCGTCGCTTGGCGGGAAAATATCCCTCGCGTCGTGGCGGGAACCTATCCCACGCGAAACACGCCAAAAAATGGCGGGAAAATACAAAAGGCTGCGAAAAAGGGGTCTTTTGCACCGGTTGGTGGCTCGAACCGGTGCAAAAGGGTCCGAGTACAAATTCCCCCCGCGCCACCCTTCTTCTCCAATTCGCGCGAGGACAGTTTCCAGGGGAAACTCGCCGAAATTCTCGGCCAAACCCCGCCGCCACCGTCGACTGCGCCGCCGCGCCGCCCGCGCCGCCGTGCCGCCGCGCCGCCTCCTCCGCGCCCGTCCCCGCGCCGCGCCGCCACCGCCCTCGTCCACCGCGCCGCGCCACCTCCTCCGCGCCGCCGCCGACTGCCACCGCCCGCGTCGCCGCCCCCGCCCGGCGCCCCCTTCTCCGGCTGGTAGCCGGTTAAGGTGAGCCGCCCGGCCCCTTTGTTTTTTTTTTCATTTTTTGTTTTAATTACTTAGGAAATTTAGTAGTTAAATTAGTTAGATAAATTGTAGTTAGAAAATATTACTTAGAAAAAATTAGGGTTAGAAAATATTAGTTAATTTAGAGTTAGAAAATTTTAGTTAGAAAAATTTAGGGTTAGAAAATAGGGATTTCTATTTTCGTCCCTCGGGTCGTTAGTTGTACTCAGTTTTCCCCAGCCCCTTAGTTTTTCCTCAGTTTTCCCCAAGCCTATGTCTGAAACCCGCAGAAGGAGCTCAGACAGAAGGAATACGTTTATTTGGACGTTCTGTGCTGACATGTTGCGCCGCGTCGTCTGTGGGGCCGCATCGTGTGGGGCCGCGTCGCGTGGGGCTGGTAGAAAGGGACCGCGTGGGACAGGACGAGAAGCGTTTGGTTGCACGTGAGCAGGAGCTGGGTTTTGTCTCTCTCGGCCCAAATTGGCATTTTTAAGAGCACCTTTTCCCCTCTTTCTCTCTCTGTCTTTTTCACCAAATTAGTATCAAATCTAGAGAAGCTTCTATTTCTGTCTTTCTTCAATATGGCAGCAAATCTAGTAGCAAATCTCTGGGGTTATTTATACCTTTTGGCCCTCGTTTTTTGCCCAATATGGCAGCAAATCTAGAAGCTAGTATATGATAAATTCACAACAGCATAATCAGAAAACTAAGTATAATACATAAACTACATACGACAGCCAAAAGCAGCCAATAACGTTGTTAATGTTCACGACAAACTAAGCTGAAAAATATACAAGACGCACGCAATGTATGGACAACAAGAAGATTAGGATAGGGACCCCAGGATGAATGAATTTGTTCTTCATTCCTCCCCATATATTTCTTCCTCCCACCATTCGTGCATTACCCCAAGGAAATATGCATTGAACTCCTTCCGTCTGCAGTGTGAGGCCAATTCATCCTCCAAACGGTATGGCCTGTGTTAATTTCTCATACTGTAGAGTCCTATTCTATCCACACGTAGTGGCCACTCATCCCAGGCCTTTGTATCATGAGAGTACTCTCCGATATAACCCAAATCCGTGTAGTAGATGCTGCCAGGTCGAAGTGTCGGGTACACTGGTGTCGATGGAGATACACCGGATATAATTCAGGAAGAAGGTATTACTGCCAATGTTACTGACCGGATGGAGAGAGCGGCTCCGAGTGTCCACACGGTACACCAATGGTTTGCCCGCCAAAGCCTCGCTGACCAACAACACAAGCAACAGATCACCATCCGACTTCACAAGGTAGAACTTCTGACGTCCAAGTTCTGGAAATGAAATTAGTGTCTCCATCTTGACAGTGCTCGTGCGCTGCTGCAACTGTACATTGGTGCACACTATTCTTCCGATCTCAAAATTGTCCGCAGCTCACCATTGAACGGGGTAATGCAACGCAGACAATGGTTCTTGATCGAAAATCTTCCTTCTCCCCAATCTTGATTTATATCCTTAGTTGGAGTGCTCTCATCGACCCAACCAATTTCCGGCGGGTAATGTGCAGCAACGAAGACCATAGTCGGGGATTTGATAACAGCGACTGATTTCAGAAAAACAGATGGCATCTGCGCCTCAAACATAGTGTTCGATTTCTTTGTGAGTGGGTTCAGCAGCCGTATCTTGTGCGGCGGGTTCTTCTGGGCAAGCACGATGACGCCACGACAAAAGCCGACGAAGTAGTATCTAAAATATATTGATGAAGATAACATTCAGCACTAAGATGTTTAAGATTGAAAATAAAAAGGTAGATATGGAGGAATTTGAACCTTGTATGAACTTCCGATAGATCTATGGTGACGTAGCGTGATGTGCCGAGTTGGAGGAAGGTGAACTCAGCGACGCGTGGAAGGGCGTGGTGTAGCATGATCCATTCGTCCAGGTGCACGTCGGGCTCGAGGCAAACCTGAGCGCCAATTTCTACGGACTTGCCTCATAGCGAGTAGGTGTCGGCGTACTCCTCGTTCGCCAGTAAGCATTGGCCGATCTTGTGAAGTGGTCCATCAGCCGAGAGAGAGGCCCAGTTCACGGAGGCGCCGCGCTTGGATGCGCCGCCCTCGGAGGCGACGCGCTCGGCGGCGACGCGCTCGGCGGCGACGGGCTCGGCAGCGACGGGCTCGGAGGCGACGGGCGCGGAGGCGACGGGCTCGGAGGCGACGGCCGCCGGTGCATTCTTCTTCTCCATCGCCGGCAGGGTAGCGTGCGTACGGCGGTTGGGGTTTTTTCGATTTGGATAAGTTGATGGGACGTGAGAGGGGTGGTTTCGTGCGTGAGCGAGAATGAGACGACTGTGTGCAGAGGGAGGGAGGGAGGGGCTTACGCGTCCTAAATGCGACCCGCGTCCTACGCGTCCACTATTTGCACGTCTGCACCGCGACACGCGTCAACAATGGCACGTCTTCCACTTCTGCACCGCAACACGCGTCCTCGGGTCTAACCCCTGGAAATTTAGATATACTCAGGTATACCCCCGAGTCATATACTAGCATTTTTTGTGTGCTCAGTTTTCTCCTTGAGTGCTAATACTGGCTAGTGTAATATACTCAGTTTTACCCTCAAGTGGCTGGTCAACAGAGAGTCAACAAATGGGATTAACTAGTTAAATGAGTTATTTAATGTGCAAAAATTCCGAAAAAGAGTGACACTTACTCATGGAGTCTTTACCACAAATTGCCACTTCTCAAATCATAGATAAATCAAGTTTCACCACAAATTGCCACTTCTCAAATCACCAAGTAGCTATGAAGGTGCATGGTTTTCCATAATAAGCCCTACCCAAAACAACTTTCCCCAAAACATACTTTGTCTGAATGAGGCCATAATTTTCACACTCATGTAGATTTGTATTGCAAATAGTTTGAGGTAGGCCAATATGGGTTTCATTGTACAAAACACGCATTTTCCATTTTTTAAATCTCATATTTGAATCCCTTAGTCTGTTTACTACTCACTTGCCCTTGGTTTCTTGATACTACTCGGCTTTGCCCTCTCCCTTCACAAACTCTCACGGACGCCCAACATTGCCCCGATTGGTCTAGCCCATGTCACGCGGATCGTGCCCGCCGACCGTTGATCGTATGATCTAACGGGCAGGATAACCCCTATCTCTCTCTCCGGTCGGGGCCACCACCCTCTCTCTCTCTCGTCGTCGGTTAGCTTCACGCAAAGTTTGGTTTTCTCGCATTATTTTTCACGAGCTAAATTATAAACTCTTTTTAGGCATTACTTTTCACGCAAAAAATGATAAACCATCACCGATTTGTTGTAGCCATTACTTTTCACGCAAAAAAATGATACACCATCACCCATTTCTTGTAGGGATTGTACCCATTACTTTTCACGCAAAAAACGATAAATCATCACCGATTTTGTTGTAGCCATTACTTTTCACGCAAAAAATGATACACCATCACCGATTTGTTGTAGCCATTACTTTTCACGCGAAAAAATGATACACCATCACCCATTTCTTGTAGGGATTGTACCCATTACTTTTCACGCAAAAAACGATAAATCATCACCGATTTTGTTGTAGCCATTACTTTTCACGCAAAAAATGATACACCATCACCCATTTCTTGTAGCCATTACTTTTCACGCAAAAAACGATAAACCATCACCGATTTGTTGTAGCCATTACTTTTCACGCACAAAAATGATACACCATCACCCATTTCTTGTACCCATTACTTTTCACGCAAAAACGATAAATCATCACCGATTTTGTTGTAGCCATTACTTTTCACGCAAAAAATGATACACCATCACCCATTTCTTGTAGCCATTACTTTTCACGCAAAAAACGATAAACCATCACCGATTTTGTTGTAGCCATTACTTTGCACGCAAAAAATGATACACCATCACCCATTTCTTGTAGCCATTACTTTTCACGCAAAAAATGATAAACCATCAACGATTTGTTGTAGCCATTACGGTAAATGATAAACTATCACGAATTACCATTTCTTTTAAGCATTACTTTTCACGGTAAAATGATAAACTATATCACGAAGTTCCATTTCCGTCAAGATAGTCCGCATTACTTTTTTGTTGAGATATATACCCCCACAGCGGTCGTCTCCTCCTTAATTTATTGTGTAAACCCCCACAACGGTCATCTCCTCCTTAATTTATTGTGTAAACCCCCACCAACGTTCACCTCCTCCTTATTTTATTGTGTAGAACCCTAGAACGGTCATCTCTCCCTTATAAACACCCACACGGCCATCCCTTGTGTCAATAGGTTCTGCCTCTCTCTTCTTCGTTCACATACACTTGATCATCCATTGCCATGGCTTCCACGTCTCAGACGTGGACCGGAAGGGGAAGGGGAAGGGGAAGGGGAAGGGGAAGTGGATCATCATCATTGCCACCACCACCGTCAACACTGCCATTGATCATAGAGGAGTTCTTCATCGTCATCTATGAAGACCCTTTGGTCAAGAAGGTACGTACGCGTTCCCACATATATGATGCATGTGATTAATTATGGGCATGTTCTAAAAAACCTTTAATTTCAAACGATCGGCGCTCGATCTCTTTGCAGGAACTCCCAAAAAAGTTTGCGGACTATCTTGACGGCCAGGAGCCAGCTAAGGTGTATCTGCGAGCAGCTGACTGCGGTCCTCGTCTCTGGACCGTGGAGGTCCTATTTGACGGACAAGGCCGATGTACCTCGACAAGGGCTTTGAGAAATTCGCCATCGCGCACGTTGTGGATTTCGGCTGCTACGTACACTTCAAATATGAAGGCGATGATGTGCTCACAGTGAAGGTGTTCGACGGAACAATGTGCAGGAGGTACTACTACTCAGACGACGAAGATACTGACGATGAAAGCGACGACGACGTGAAGCCATGCATCCATCCCCTTTAGATAAGGGGATTATGACCAAGAATATATATGTAGCTTCATATGCATCGATTTAGAGATCTAGCTATTTTCTATATATTATGCATGTACAAAATAATATCGCATTTCCACTATTATTCGAGCACCACATCCTCCAAACGATGCCAATGCCGATGCCGATATCGGCATGGTCAGAACGACTATGCTCGCCGCCACTGCTAGGTCAACGTCCGGATGCACAATGTTTAGCATAAGAGTCACTTTAGATTAAGCTGCGAAAATAGTCACCTGCCACAGCGGTCATTGGCTGCGGAGGCACCACAGAGCGGCAATATATAATTTTCTATAAATAAATAGACGACCCACTGGTCATTGGCTGTGGCAGCCCCATAGAGCGGCCCCATTTGTCATTGGCAGCACCGCGTATACAATCAGGAAATAAAACAGCCCACGCATCAGCGGTAGATGGATGGCTACCCGTCAGCACGAGATGGTCAGAGAGGAACTGACCTGACGGTAACGGTAAGGCCTCTGACCTGACGGCAACCCGCGTCTTCGAGGGGTTTCAAACTAGAGGGAGGGGAAAGCTGAGGAAAAACTAAGGGGCTGGGAAAACTGAGTACAACTAACGAAGCATGGGCACGAAAATAGAAATCCCTAGAAAATATTAGTTAATTTAGAGTTAGAAAAATTTAGGGTTAGAAAAATTTGTTAGATATATTTGTTAGAAAAATTTGTTAGAAACTATTTGTTAGAAATTTATATGTTAGAAATATTAATTTAGAGTTAGAAAAATTTATATGTTAGAAATATATTTGTTAGATAAAAATGTAGTTAGAAAATATTTGTTAGAAATTTATATGTTAGAAATATTTGTTAGAAATATTAGTGAAATTTATATGTTAGAAATATTTGTTAGATAAAAATGTATGTGTTAGACAAAAGTAGTAATATTTGTTACTAATATATATATATTCATAAGTACTTTATTCAAATTCAATATTAGTTTGCATACGATGCCGCGCCCTCCGCATCCTGGAGCTAGGACAATTTTAGAGGAGATGCAGCAGATGGGGGAAGTTCGGGACTGGGCTCCGCCGGGGTGGCACTGGGAGGTGTTATCTTCCGGGGGGCGCACCTTGGTGCGGAATCCGGGTCCCGTCGTCGACCCGGATATTCTCTGGTGGAGGTCTTATGGGCCACGTTCGTTTCAGAGGGAGGCGGCCCCGCCGGAGGAGGTAGCTCAGCGCATTGCAGTGGAGGACGAGCACGTTCACCGTTACATGTATGCGTTAGACACCATGTATAGGACCGGATGGTCAGTTATGCAGGGATCTCATGTTAGCTATGCTCCCGTTACTGTTCCGTGGCTTTGGGTGTTCACCCGGCGTGGCTCAGGACCCGGTCGGCGCCGTTGAGAGGTTCTAGTGTGATGTATTAGGGACCGATCGAGCTATATGTGTAACTCAGATCTTTGATTATGTATTGAGCATTATCCTTAATTTGCACTTATATATATATGTGTAACTCTAATATTTGATCATGTATTTATATCATTATCTTGGTTAATTACTGCTTCGTTGTGTTTATAGCATTAGAATAACTTGTAAGTCTTTGCAGAAACTATGGAACGAGACCTACAAAAAGAATACCTCGTCGAGGAGATTATCCGTGATGATGAGGATATCACCTCTATTTACCTAAACCAATCCGGCGAGGGAGACGAGCGAACCCGTGGAGACGCCTCCGGTGAGGAAGATGAGCAAGACAACCGTGGAGACGGCTCCGGTGAGGGAGATGAGCAAGACCACCGTGGAGACGGCTCCGGTGAGGGAGAAGGTGACGACTGCGAGCGAGAAGCTCACGACGCCGAGGTGTATATATATTAATTAACCAAGCCTCCAGATTTGTGCATATACATGTATTAACGTTGATAAGGGGTGGCCCGATCTTCTCAGTAAGCAACGGTGGTGATGATGATCACGGGGAGATGGCAGCGGAGATACACGATGATGGAGTGGATGATAACTTGTATGACGCAACGAGATCTCTCGATTGGTCCCTGTCGCCAATGCAACAGCTCTCAACTCTGCAAGATATTCGCAACTCCACACACTTGCGCACGTAGCCGCCGACCACGAAGCGGTAAGTTGCAATCGTCTAATTCCCAATGGAACAGCAGATCACACAAGACTTTTTCAGGATCTACACAATATCAAGCAATATGGTGTAGGGATTCAATAGTTTTGCTAGAGCAAACAACTAAGAACCAGGGTTTATCTTAAACGTGGTCTAAAGCAGCTAGGGGGGCGTCCTGGGCACTTATATAGGTGTCCGGGACGAGTTTTGGTCGAAAAGATACAAGAATAACCGACCCAGAATAGATCTGGTCGAGACAGACTCGGACTGGTCCGGTCGGAATCCGGTCAACCGGGCTGTGGACCGGGCGGGCCGGTCAGTGGTCCGGTCAACCGGGCGGCAACCGGAAACTTCGCAACTTTCCGGTTGTTGCCCGGTACGATGCTTCATATCCGGTTGGCGGCCGGTTGGCGACCGGTCAACCGGGCCTGTGACCGGGCTGGCCGGTCAGGGGTCCGGTCGGACCGGGTGTTGGACCGGCCTGGACGTCGTCTTCTCCTCTCGCGGATTCCTCCCGCTCCTCCCTCGCGCGTCCATGAGATATCTTCATGTCCAGCTCCATGTCCAGCTTCACGTCCATCTTGACGTCCGTCTTCATGTCCAGTTGCTCCTCTCCTCGTGCGATGCTCGTCTCCTCTTGATACCTGATGATACATAAGTAATAGGACTTAGGCAGTATAAAGTTCTCATCAATCAAAGTATCGTTTAGAAACAAGTTCACCTGTTGTTTAAGTAGCTTCGCACGAGCTCTTGTAATTGGTCCAATCCGAACTTCATCGGACTTGAGCTTCACAGCAGGTTCATCTTCATCTATCAATGACGGAGGTAGTGGTGTAGTAGGGATGTCCTCATCATCTCCCCCCCCTTCAAAAGGCGTCGACCTCGACGCTCCAAGGTCTTCTCCGTCATATGGTGTCAAATCAGCAACATTGAAAGAATTACTGACACCAAACTCATCAACTGGAAGATCTATCGAGTATGCATTATCATTGATCTTGGCAAGCACTTTGTAAGGACCAGCACCACGAGGCTTCAACTTAGACTTCCGCAGCTTCGGGAACCTATCCTTGCGAAAATGTACCCAGACCATATCACCAGGCTTGAACACCATCTCTTTGCGCTTCTTGTTCATCCTTGCAGCATTGCTCTTGCCTTTCTTCTCGATCAACTCTTTAGTCTTCACATGGATCTTACGCACAAAATCTGCCCTCTTGGATGCCTCCATATTAACTCTCTCATGTATGGGCAAAGGCAACAAATCAAGTGGAGTAATGGGTTTGAAACCATACACCACCTCAAAAGGACACAGCTCCGTGGTAGAATGTACCGCCTCGTTGTAAGCGAACTCCACATGCGGAAAACACTCTTCCCACTCCTTCGGGTTCTTCTTGATCATGGATCTCAACAGTTGTGACAAGGTTCGATTCACCACCTCAGTTTGACCATCAGTTTGGGGATGACAAGTAGTACTGAACAGTAGCTTTGTCCCTAGCTTTCCCCAAAGTGTCTTCCAGAAGTAGCTCATGAACTTCACATCACGATCGAAACAATAGTCTTCGGGACTCCATGTAGTCGAACAATCTCCCCGAAAAATAGGTTAGCAATATGCGACGCATCGTCGCTTTTGTGGCAGGGCAATAAAGTGTGACATTTTAGAAAATCTGTCCACTACCACAAATATAGAATCATGGCCTATTTTAGTACGCGGCAAACCCAACACAAAATCCATACTAATATCTTCCCAAGGTGTAGTAGGTGCCGGTAACGGAGTATACAAACCGTGAGGCTTCAGCTTGGACTTGGACTTGTTGCAAGTAATGCACCTCTTCACATACCTGTCCACATCCCGCCTCATCTTTGGCCAATAAAAATGATCAGCGAGCATGAGTAGCGTCTTCTCACGCCCAAAGTGACCCATCAAACCTCCAGCATGTGATTCCTGCAATAAGAGCAAACTCACAGACGGTTCTGGAACACATAGTTTATTAGCTCTAAACAAGAACCCACCGTGTATGTGATACTTTTCCCATGCTTTACCCATAACACACAAGCGGTATGGTTCAGCAAAATCATGATCAGTCGCATATAAATCACATAACACCTCTAATCCAGGAATTTTAACATCAAGATGGGTTAATAGCATAGTCTTCCTAGATAAAGCATCAGCAACAATATTATCTATTCCCTTCTTATGCTTAATAATGTATGGAAAAGACTCAATGAACTCAACCCACTTAGCAAGACGCCTATGCAAAGTAGATTGGGCTTTCAGATATTTCAAAGCTTCATGATCCGAATGTATGATAAATTCTTTTGGCCACAAATAATGTTGCCAAACCTCAAGAACTCTAATTAAAGCATACAATTCTTTATCATAGATTGGATAGTTCAACTTAGCACCGTAAAGTTTCTCGGAAAAATATGCAATTGGGCGACCCTCTTGCATCAACACACCACCAATTCCAATACCACTAGCATCACATTCAATCTCAAATTGCTTATTGAAATCAGGAAGTGCAAGCAACGGTGCAGAAGTTAACAATCGTTTTAGTTCATCAAAAGCATGATCTTGGGCAACGCCCCACTCAAATGCAACACCCTTTTTAGTCAATTCATTCAAAGGTGCAGCAATAGTAGAAAAATTGGGCACAAAACGACGATAAAACCCAGCTAGACCATGAAAACTTCTTACTTGACTCACATTCATGGGAGTAGGCCAATTTTGAATAGCTTCAATTTTAGACACATCTACTTCTACTCCATGCTTAGAGACAACATAACCCAGAAATATGACCTTATCTTTGCAAAATGTGCACTTCTCAAGATTACCATAGAGTTTACTAGCACGCAACACTTGCAAAACATGTCCAATATGTATAATATGATCAGATTCATTGCGGCTGTAGATTAATATGTCATCAAAATACACAACCACAAACTTGCCAATAAAATCACGCAAAACATGGTTCATCAGTCTCATGAAAGTGCTAGGTGCATTAGTTAAACCAAAAGGCATTACTAACCACTCATATAAACCAAATTTTGTTTTAAAGGCGGTTTTCCACTCATCCCCTTCTTTCATCCTAATTTGATGATAACCACTACGCAAATCAATTTTAGTGAAAACAGCAAGCACCACTCAATTCATCTAGCATATCCTCTAAGCGGGGAATAGGATGACGATATCGAATAGTAATGTTGTTTATCGCTCTACAATCTACGCACATACGCCATGTACCATCTTTCTTAGGAACAAGAATAATAGGAACAACACAAGGACTAAGGCTTATGCGGATATAACCTTTGTCGAGTAGCGCTTGTACTTGCTTCTGTATCTCCTTCGTCTCTTCGGGGTTCGTTCTATATGGTGTCCGATTGGGTAGCGAAGCTCCGGGAGTCAAGTCGATTTGATGCTCAATACCTCGCAATGGTGGAAGTCCTGCGGGTACCTCGTCCGGAAACACGTCGCCAAATTCCTGCAAAACATTAGAAACACCAATAGGAAGAGGGGTCATGTCGTTAGAAACCAAAACCGTACCCCTGTACAAGAGCACAAGAGGCATGGTCGAAGGATCCTCACTAAATTATCTCATGTCTTCTTTGGTGGCTAATGAGACTAAGGAATTCACTCTCTCACTTTTCGTTATATCACTCACAACATTACAATTTTCTCGCCTATCTATGGATGCATCCTCCAAGTTTACTTCAATCTTCTGACGAGACTCATTGACAATTTGTTGTGGTGTCATAGGCTGTAAATTGATTTTCTTGCCCTTGAACTCCAAGTGGTATGTATTAGCACGGCCATTGTGTTGCACAGAACGGTCATAGAGCCAAGGCCGTCCCAACAGTAGGTGACACACCGTCATAGGAACGACATCAAAATCAATGCAATCCTTATACGGTCCAATAGCAAACTCAACACGCACCATGTGGTTTACCTTCATCTCACCATTGTCGCTCAACCACTGAATATAGTATGGATGTGGGTGCGGTAGATACTTCAACTTCAGCTTGGTACATAACTCTTTGCTTGCTAAATTGCGGCAACTCCAGCCATCAATAATGACCTTGCAAGCCTTGTCAGGACCAACTAAAGCCTTTGTTTGGAACAAATTGCAGCGCTGAGTAGATGCACTAGGCAACACATTAAGAGCACGCTGCGACACAACAATGGTGCGAGCATTAGACGGATATGCATCTTCACCATCAGTGTCATAGTCATCATCTTCTGGAGCATTAGGATCAACATCATCTCCAGTCTCGTATTCATTGTCCTCATTGATAACCATGACTTTGCGGTTAGGACAATCTCTCTTGAAGTGACCCTTGCCACCACATGTATGACAAACCATATCACGGTTACGCGCAGTAGACACATTAGAGCCACTCGTACTTGTAGCAGATTCGGACTTCTTTGTGTTAGACACATTGGAGACCGGTTTACTAGGCGGAGTAGAGTAAGGTGCGGAGCGCGTCGAAGGCGCCGGCGCCGAAGATGGTGCCGTGTGGGGTGTGAAACGCCCACCTCCTATAGCTCGACCTTTGACCTTTGCTTCGTCAGCCAACTGTGATTCAGCTTCTCTTGCATGATGTAACAATTGATTCATATTGGTGTATCTGTAGTGACGAACAATGCCTTTGATATCATACTTCAAACCGTTGAGGAAACGCTGCATTGTCATCTCAAGAGACTCACGGACATGGCCACGCTGCATAAGCATCTCCATCTCCATGTAGTATTCATCCACAGTCTTCACACCTTGTCTCAATAGAGTCAGCTTATCATATATATTCCGCAAGTAATTTATAGGCACAAAGCGAGAAGTCATTGCCTCCTTCATGGCACGCCATGTGCGTATAGGCTGCTCACCATCCTCGTCGTGATTACGAACAAAAGCATCCCACCAACGCAAAGCGTAGCCATCAAACTCGGAAGAAGCAAGCTTGGTCTTCCGGTCTTCAGTATAATGTGGATGTAAGCTCCACAACTTCTCAATCTTCAGCTCCCAAGTGAGGTATTCTTCAACGTCAGCTCCTCCTTCAAACTTGGGTATAGAAAACTAGGGCTTACCCAATCCATCTTCCTCATCTTGTCCACGACCATTGCGGCCAAGTGGAGCCCAACCGCGAGGACGATTACCACGTGGCGCAGCACGAGCATTGTGTGCGTCATCTTGAAGCTCAGGATCTTCGTCATCGTCTTGTTGTTGTTGCGCGGTCAAATTCTCAACAGCTAAGCGCAAATCAGCAAGATTACGTTGTACATCCGTCATTTGATCTTGCATGGTAGTGACGGTCACATGAGTAGCATCCAGCTTTTGGGAAATCTCATCAATCTTCCCATTAAGCACCTCGTCCTGATCGCGGAATTCACGTCGCATCTCATTACGAAGAGCCTCATACTCCCTCCATGTGATGATATCTGCAGCACTCTTGTTTTCTTGGTTAACAATTTTACGATCACTAGCAGACATCGTTAATAGATTAGTGCACTAAATCAAAAATATATGGTGGTACTCTCACAACTCACTCAAAACTGATAAGAAAAGGAGATCTTACCGTTCCAAAGTAAATTAGTGTTGCTTACCACTTGTAGTAACAACTAGTGCACGGATGTAGCGAAGCGAATATCAAGGGTATAAGAACAAATCACACGACAAAGCAGGGTATATGTGGGGCTGTAGGTAGGCTACCTATTTGCACCAATAACAAGCTCTAGCGCTGACCGTAGACAACCAATGATACTCACACAAGGCGATATAACGGGGCAATGCAACTACATGTGGGAAAGGTTGCAATGCACAAGAGAGACGCTAGCAAAGCTCAACGAGACAGGCACAAGATTGCTCAACTACGGGTGCAGTAAAGTAAACTTAGGCCTTCACTTGATTCAACTAGCACAACACTTTTCTTTTTGGATTTTTCTTTTTGTAGAACACACGCAGCTATGTAGCTCTTTTTGCTTCTTTTCAATTTCTTTTTATGACTCAACTCCTTGATAACACGGCCAACAAGATATGCAAAGCACCAAAACCCTAACGAGCAGCTCGTCGAGCGGTAAAACTAGTCTCTTCGGGGAAGTTCCTAGTCACGTTATATCGAAAGGTCTGTGTCTATGGTTGGGAACAAGCACACTCGTACGCTATGTGGACTCGGAGGAACAAAACTGACTCACTATGATAAACTAGATGATAGAGAAAACACAAACCCTAACAATACTAGATGGAAAGAAAAAGATACGCAAAAACAACTACGAAAAGCAACTAAAACTCGAAATTAGTGCAATCTAAAGCTATGGCAAACCCTAACCCTAATTTTTTTATGGCTTTTTTTTGGATAGGAAAACACTCACAACTCAACTATGGGGTGGATTGTGGATGGCTTACCGAGGAAAACTGGAAATCTGATACCAAGATGATATGGGGTGGCCCGATCTTCTCAGTAAGCAACGGTGGTGATAATGATCACGGGGAGATGGCAGCGGAGATACACGACGATGGAGTGGATGATAACTTGTATGACGCAACGAGATCTCTCGATTGGTCCCTGTCGCCAATGCAACAACTCTCAACCCTGCAAGATATTCGCAACTCCACACACTTGCGCACGTAGCCGCCGACCACGAAGCGGTAAGTTGCAATCGTCTAATTCCCAATGGAACAAGCGAGATCACACAAGACTTTTTCAGGATCTACACAATATCAAGCAATATGGTGTAGGGATTCAATAGTTTTGATAGAGCAAACAACTAAGAACTAGGGTTTATCTTAAACGTGGTCTAAAGCAGCTAGGGGGGCGTCCTGGGCACTTATATAGGTGTCCGGGACGAGTTCTGGTCGAAAAGATACAAGAATAACCGACCTGCGAATAGATCTAGTCGAGACAGACTCGGACCGGTCCGGTCCGGAATCCGGTCCAACCGGGCTGTGGACCGGGCGGGCCGGTCCGTGGTCCGGTCAACCGGGCGGCAACCGGAAACTTCGCAACTTTCCGGTTGTTGCCCGGTACGATGCTTCATATCCGGTTGGCGGCCGGTTGGCGACCGGTCAACCGGGCTCTGTGGACCGGGCTGGCCGGTCGGGGTCCGGTCGGACCGGGTGTTGGACCGGCCTCGGACGTCGTCTTCTCCTCTCGCGCATTCCTCCCGCTCCTCCCTCGCGCGTCCATGAGATATCTTCATGTCCAGCTCCATGTCCAGCTTCACGTCCATCTTGACGTCCGTCTTCATGTCCAGCTGCTCCTCTCCTCGTGCGATGCCCGTCTCCTCTTGATACCTCGATGATACATAAGTAATAGGACTTAGGCGAGTATAAAGTTCTCATCAATCAAAGTATCGTTTAGAAACAAGTTCACCTGTTGTTTAAGTAGCTTCGCACGAGCTCTTGTAATTGGTCCAATCCGAACTTCATCGGACTTGAGCTTCACAGCAGGTTCATCTTCATCTATCAATGATGGAGGTAGTGGTGTAGTAGGGATGTCCTCATCAAACGTTGTTTCTTCTTTTAGACCTCCCGATCAACAAACTCTACTAGCAGAACTAAACGAGGCGCGGCCAGAAAGATGGAAGACCATGAAAGGTGCACCATCACGGAAATCGCGATAGATGGCGAACCGATTTCTCCCAAGGATCACGCAAAAAAGTTTGTAAGTCAATGCAGAGTTATTGTTAGGGACACCGTCCCGATCACCACTCAAGAATGGAAGAAACCTGGAAAGGGGGGCGAAGGAGTTACTTATGTCGACACGAGATTAAAAAGTCTGATGTTTAGGAAGCTGCTAGTAAATTTCATCTTTCCGGAGCCAACTGACTCTGATAGTAAGAATGACAGGCCAGACCCTGAGGATCCCGAGCTGAATAGCGTACAGCGAAGAGTTAAGAAGTGGGCTCTTAAGAAGATGGCACTACAGTTCAACGACTACAAGAAGAAATTGGACAACTTCTTTGTCAAGAAAGGGAAGACTCCTGATTTCAATGGCCCCTATGAGAAGATAAAAGACCACTGGGAGCAATTTGTGAAGTACAAGAAATCGGACAGGGCAAAGAAAAGGTCAGACACCAATACGAAAAATGCTTCTAATAAGATGTACTTCCATACCATGGGGCGAGGAGGCTACAAGGCTGGCAGGCCTAAGTGGGAGAAATGGGAGAACGACCTAATTAAAAAGGGGATCCAGCCAGAGGTACTGAAATGGAACCAGCGGTCAAGGGATTGGTTTTACGCGCATGGGGGCACGTTGTACGCACAAGGGTTATGCATATATACACAAAGACATCGGGAAAACCCACTTCCCATCGAAGCCTTTAGAAATGTTGCAAAGGAAGTTGAAGAGGGGAAGTTCCGTCCCGAAAGAGAGAAGGACCACCTCACACGCGCCCTTGGGAATCCTGAACACCCAGGCGAACATGAACCATACCAGGTGGCAAGCCGTGGTGTATTGGGTTTCCTGCAGAAACGAAGAAATATCTTGATAGAAGCCGTCAGAGGCAAAAGTATGTGGTTCACGAACGCGTTGCTAAGCTAGAGGAGCAAGTGAGGATGATAATGTCAGGCTCAGTCACAGTCACCCAACCTCAACCTAATCCGCAGATAGAAGAAGTTGCATTCGATGCTACCGGACAGGGATCTCAGCGGAAAAGCAGCATGGCTTCCACGGAGCTGCCTGGTGATGATGCACATGTGGATCCGCAGATGGCTCCTCCCTCCCCTGTGGATCCGCAGATGGATCTTGATCTCTACCCTGTGGACTTTATCACGGAGTCTACACCTTGTGAGCTACATTTCCAAATGATGGGCTACTTAACGCTCAAGGCGGCGGTCGGCTATGTCTTACCGCCGCACTCGATCAAAGATACCACTTCAATCCGGTTCCACCCGGCTACGCTGTTGCCGGGGTGGATCAAGTTATGGATGGGTATGGGCCGCCGAGGCTTGACCACCCTGCCGGTGAAGGGGATTTGCTAGAGCTGGGAGAAGCCAAGAACACTACAGTTCTATGGCGAAAGGAATGCATTGTGATTCCGGGTTGGAAGGCGCCAACAAGGTCTCCACCGAGGCAGCATTCTCCACCAATGCAGCCGTCTCCAGTGCGTGAGCCTTCCCCGCCAGCGCGTGAGCCTTCCCCGCCGGCGCGTGAGCCTTCTCCGCCGCCGCGTGAGCCTTCTCCGCCGCCGCAGCCCAAGTCTAAGAGCAAAAGGTGGACCGCTACGACACTGAGTTGTAACAAATCACCGAGACGCAAACAAGAGCCCCTCCCAAGAGTGCCTAAGGTTCCTCCCAAGAGACCTTATGACTATACAGTTGAGGAAAATGCCAAGATCGTAGCTGAACAAAGACAAGCAACAAATGTTGAAACCGAAAAAGCCCCGACTTGAGCCGGAGCCAGCTATATCTTTGGAAAAGAAGTTGAAACCGTCTGAAGAACCTTCATCAACCTGAGCCAAGTCTTTCATCGAACTATGACCGGTCTATTCGCAAGTCAAATGTGTTAGCAAGAGAGCGGTGGGAAAATAGTAAGGTAGAAGGGAAACCAGTTCCCCAGCTTGGAACCCAGAAAAACTCGTGCCCCCCGCTCCAAGTGCATCCCGATGTCCTAGCGTGCCTTGATCCGACGATGGTAAAACTATACAAAGATGGGGCAGATGCGGCCGGTATGAGTATTCCTGAGTACTTAAGCCGCATCGAAGTCATGTTCAAGGGTGATGATGTCCAAATAGTATACCAGTACAAGTACAGGCAACCTCTTGTCAGAGCTGAGGAGTTGCCTAATCTATCAACACAACTGCGAAGACTGCATAATTGGTACATGGATGCATGTAAGGATGGCAAGAACTGGATCATGGTGGCAATCACAGATGAGCACTACGGGCGAAATGACGTGATGAACATCGAATTTTGTGAATTATTTCAGTTATTCAACCAAGACGCCCTCGACAAATCTCTGCTGAGTGCCTACTGTCCGTAAGTATTATTTATGTAATTAAGTCTCTACCGCGGCTCGTCCATTGCATGCATATAGCCATACTCTCACTGTATTATGCAGAATGAAGATCCGCGAATGCCGCAAGGGGCAAATCTATGATCTTGGGTTCGTTGACCCATATACCGTGAATGGGTATACTGTCGACAACTCTCCGAAGGACACGGAGAATAACTTGGTATATGTCTTAAGGAAAAACTCATACAAAAGGGCAATACTAGTTTCTTACAACTTCGCGTGAGTGTTACTGTCTTCACACATTAAATCTTTTTTGCTTACTCCATGTGTTAAGTGTAATTGATGAGTTATGTATATATATGTGTGTCCGCAGGTTTCAGTATATCCTGCTAGTCATTGAACCCGACACCGGGATAGTAGAAGTCATGGACTCGAAGAGTAAACCCGTTGAGGCGTGGGGGGACATGGCTGATATCCTCCACAAGGCTTGGAAACGGTTCACCAACAAGTCTCCAGGTTTAAAGAATAAAGAACTTCGAATAAAACATGTACCGGTAAGTACTACTGGCTAGGACGCGCATCTCTTTGATTCTAGTTTCAATACCATTATTATCATCCTTGATTATATATATATTATTTTGATTGAACTTTGTTCTCGTAAAGTGCTTGAGGCAAGAGGACGGGAATAATTTATGCGGGTTCTACGTTTGCGAGTTCATCCGCCAGAATACCCACCATATGAGGGACATTTTGGAACAACTTGATGTAAGTAAACAACATTCATGGCTTTATTTTATCACCTTGTGTTTCATTCACATACACACACACATATATATATTGACCACCATACCTTCTTCAAATTATTAGATCCAACGGTTGCGGAACGGTCTTCTAGCAACCGAGCGTGTACGAGCAATTCAAGAAGAGCTAGCGGGATTCTTACTTGAGCAAGTCATAGCTCCAGACGGAGAACACTATGTGGCCGACATCCAATATCAAAGTTGATGTAGACATATATATATATGCATGAACGTGTGTCACTTTGATCGATATATATAATATAATGGTTTCCTATATATATATATTTGAATTGTCTGCATTAATATTATACCGTGTTTCGAATGGGGCGAGTCTGCGCCGCGGCAGCGTTTTAGTGCAATTCCTCGCCGCGGCAGAAGTCCGCCGCGGCAGGGAAGGGCACTAAAATGCTGCCGCGGCACAACCCTTTTGCACCGGTTCGTATTACGAACCGGTGCAAAAGCTCCCCCGCCGAGCGCCCCACAGCCGGCCATGTGGTGACCCCTTTAGCACCGGTTCGTAAGCTTACCGGTGCAAAAGGGGGGGCCTTTTGCACCGGATGGTTTGCACCGGTTGGCCATCCGGTGCATATGGCCAATACCAACCGGTGCAAAAGGCCATATTTCTACTAGTGGTGGTTGGGTTGTACGTCCACTTCCCTTACCAAGTGAGCTCTAAGCCACCTAGGTTTGCAAGGTTTGCGGGAGATGAAGTGATGCAGATTTTGGTTGCTCACACCCAGGACACCCCTTATGCGTAGGTTATTGGGCCGAGCTAGCTGCTGACACTTCAGGGAATCTCCAGCGGGCCAACCCAAAACAGTGACCTATTCGGTCCGTTTCTGCCCATTTGGGTTGGCTGAGCTAGCATTACATAAACAGCAACCCATTTGGTCCACTGGTAGTTGTTAATTCATTAGAATTGCAACACAAAAGCATAACTATTGGCAACCAGATAATGTTGAAAATATGTTCCATTGCCCTCTAGGCAACGCCAACTAGTGGCTAGTTCCTCCAATATGTGCAATATGAGACCATATCTTACCAATTGTCCAAAAAGTGGCTACTTTCACCCAAATGACATTCATATATGGCAATGCCCTTCAAGCATTGCGAGCTAGGATCATCTTTTGCCTTTTCTCAATCCAAGCCTTTTGCACGGGATTAGAGATGGTGGCCAAGTCGGCGAGGATGATCTGGTTCTCCTCGGCCATGATCTTGGCTTCGACCTCCAAGACCTTGGACTTGCCATTGACATCCATGAGCCTAGCCTTGGCTTCAGCCTCGACGAGCCTAGACTTCACAAGGGACTCTTCCACCTCAAGAGATCTCAACTGAAGATCAACAAAGCCCTTGGCGGTTGCCTCTTTCTCTTTGCATCGCCTCTCTTACCTTTTGGTGATGGCCTCTTCCTTCTTGATCATCAACTCCCTCAAGGTGTCTTGGAACGCACATGAGGAATCTTGACGGCGAATGTTGGTTTTGGTTTCCTTGTGGCCAACTGGCCGTTTGGCACGGCCACCACCGCTTGCCTCATCGGTGGAACGGGCGCCTAGAAATTTCCCATCTTATTCGAGGTCGATGGTACCATCAATTGGCGAATTGCCATAGCCCTTCTTCTCCATGTTCTCGAGTTTCCTCCAAAGGGTGTAGCTTGTTTCCCCTTCTTGGTGTCCTTGAGCAACATCCAACAATGGCTCAATGTGAAGCCCTTGTTGTCATAGGTAGACTTGAAGTGCTCCAAAGCATAAACAACCTACACACAACAACAACCAATGATATATGCTCACATATGTGCTAGCAACATTGAGAAGAGGGGAAGAGGCTTACCATGTCAGCGGCCGAGATATCGCTTATTGTCCTTCCCTTCACCATCATGACTGAGCCTTGGAACTGGCTACGCTCAGCATGGATGATGCCCCACCTCTTTACAAGGGAGAGATCTTAGCGTTCACTATAGAAGGGGTTTGGCGGGAACTTCCTATTCTCATGGAAGTACTTGGCCATTGGGGTCCAATAGGAAAATATCTTTTGCTCGACACTGCAAAGTGGATTTTGTGAAATCTCTATCCAAGCATTGCATAGCAACTTGTCCTCTTTGGTGGTGTAGCTCTCCATCCTTTGGCTAACCTTCTTGCCGTTGAAAACCATCGCAACAAGTGATGCGACCAGTGTCACGGCCGTGGCTTGCGCGATGCCCTTGGCCAAGGTTTGGATGTCGTCTTCGCCCATGGCTTAGGTGAAGCCGTCGTTGCCAAACAATGGCTGATTGTCAATGGAGTAGCCCTCCAGAGCCTCATCATACTGAGCCTCATCATATTTAGCATAGTCGTCGTCTTCCTCGTCGGCGTCGTCATTGATCATGTCATGCAAGATGACCTCACCATTGTTCTCCATGAATTCCTACACAAATAATGTCCATGACAAGCCGCGGGCAGGACCAACTAGCAATGGGAAAGAGGCAGCGCAATGGGCAAGAAATTACCATCTAACTCGCCAACGGTAGCTCGCTAGTCACTCCATCAAACCTGGGTTTTGATACTCTAGATCGTACCTCTATACGCTAGCAAGGCTAGTCCTTATATAGGGGAGCTAGTCCTCTTCCCCACGAAATATCTTGAGGGGGAAGGGTCGCCACATCTCCAAACTGAGGGCGGGAAACTCCCCAGCCCTTTACAGGATGTACATAGTCCATGGTCGATTAAAGTCTCGGTCCATGGCAGATGCTGAGGTCGTCGATTACGCCTCCGGTGGCCATTTGCGCCGTCCACTCGGCCTTACACCAAAGTGGCAAGGACAGGGTCTTGGCGCTTTGGTCCTCGTCGAGCCTGCTTTAATCACCAAAGGGGCAATGGTAACTCGCCTCCTCGGGACGGAGCTTTTGAGCTCAGCCGTGACGCACGCAACGTCTGTCAACCTTGTCTTGTAGCCTCCGAACCTCGGTCCTCGTCCTTGGTGGAGGGCCCCCACGTAGGCGGCATCCGATGCTCCCTTGGTTGGTCTTATCGCCTTCAAGGGAGCCTCTCCGACTTGAAGAGGCTGGTGGCTCGGGAACCTCCGCATGGGAGTTCCTCCCCGAGCATGTCTTCCGCTCCAACTTGATGTCTCCAAGAGGGTTTTATGCCTCGTGGAGCCTCACTCGGGAGTAGCCTCCTCGAGTGATTGTTTCTGAGTAGCTACCATGGGCCCAACAACCGTAGGTCCGTGGCACCCTAGTTGCCACGGAGCACACAGTAGCCCCGGGCATTTGTCCCATACATGGCCGTTGTTGGTCATGAAGGGGAAAGTGGCCACCAGTTGCTGGCATAGATCTCTTTGCGTGGGTCCATCACTCAGGGGAGTCGGTTGCATCTGGGCCGTGCACACCAAACATCAGAAGATCAACTGCCGTCGGTTTAGAAACCATGGAGTGATAAGACGCCACCTTGCGGCCGTGCACAAAGTTATTGGGGCGCGTGGTGCTTCCCGGTGATTAATGCGCGAAGATTGAGGCGCCGACGCACCCACCGGTCCGGGTATAAGGAGGGGAGAACGTTCGTCACCTTCACCACCCTCACTCTTCTTCTTCCTCTCCCTACCACGAGATGGCACCAAGGAGGTCTTCACTCGCCGTGAAGGGCAAGGCTCCCGCCGCACCGGAGGACGTGAATTCGGTGGTGAAGAGGCCACGAGGTTGCCCTCCCGGGAGCGGGAAGCGCGGCGGTCGAGGTGGAGGTAGAGGCGGCCGTGGTGCCGGCCGAATTGGAGAAGCATCATCGTTGAAGCCAGCGGGGGAAGGCGCATCTTTGCCGGCGAAGCGGCCGCGCGGCCATCCTCGCGGGAGCCGAGACAAGACCCCCCGCCGTAGGCGAGGAACTCTTCATTGAGCCCGGATTTGGCTCCAGATCCGGCTCCATCTCGTTCGAAGAGGAAGAAGCCGGAGATGGTCGGGTCCCGTAGCACTTGGGACCTCCTCGCCAGGCTTGACGCTCCTGACTGGAACGAGAGGCTTCGTCTACCTGAGCGCTTCGCACGCGAGACTCTTCGCGAGATGCCGTGCAGCGCGAGACTACATCATCCCGGAGGTCGGCGCCATTGGCACGTTTCCGCCGAGGGTCCCGCGATAGGAGTCCTGATCCTGGCGCTGGGGTGGAGGAGCTTCGTCGAGGAGAACGTCCTTTGCCGCACGTATAGCCTGAGGCTTTGTTACCGTGGCAGAGGTGATTTCTCCGTTGGTGTCTAGGATAGCTCTGGTCTCCGCGTCGCCATCCCTTCCTTCCTGCTGGACTGGTGAGCTCCCATCGAAGATCCACCTGGCGGGAGGTTGGTCTTGCTCATGGAGAGGCTGGATCCTGCTACAGGAGGATAGGGTGTACTCCTTCTCGTGAAGGGAGTGTAATTAGTAGTAAGATATTGTAGACCTTTGCCCGTGGGGCGCAATCTTTAATATGCATATGCTTTTGAATGAAGTCGTTTAGTGCGCACTCCCAACCCTCGTGGAAGTTCCGTACGTCGTTGTGTTCAGCCACATATCGTCTCAGAGACTATCCTACAGTCAAAGTAACATAGCGATTAGTCTGATCAGGACCAATCACTTGCCACTTTCCAGATGAGGTAGCTGATGTAACTCGTGAAGGTGTGCCTCGAAGTCCTCCGATAGTATGCTTAGAAGGAACAAGAGCGCATAAGAACCACACAAAAAGTTTGCGAGAGTAGGAGGCGGAGGAAACTTATCTTCGAAACGAGGTGCCCCCGCAAAGGAACTTACCCTAGATCCTCCGCGAGGGACGTCTTGTAATCGTAGCACTATTAGATCCTTGATGGTGTGTAAAGCACATGTCCGTTGGAAACCCAAGAGGAAGGTGTGATGTGTACATCGACAAGTTTTCCCTCAGTAAGAAACCAAGGTTATCGAACCAGTAGGAGTCAAGGAACACGTGAAGGTTGTTAGTGGCGGAGTGTAGTGCGGCGCAACACCAGGGATTCCGGCGCCAACGTGGAACCTGCACAACACAATCAAAGTACTTTGCCCCAACGTAATCAGTGAGGTTGTCAATCTCACCGGCTTGCTGTAAACAAATGGTTAGATGTATAGTGTGGAAGATGATGTTTGTTTGCGAAGAACAGTAAAGAACAGAGTTTGCAGTAGATTGTATTTCAGATGTAAAGAATGAACCGGGGTCCACAGTTCACTAGTGGTGTCTCTCCGATAAGAAATAGCATGTTGGGTGAACAAATTACAGTTGGGCAATTGACAAATAAAGAAGGCATAACAATGCACATACATATATCATGATGAGTACTATGAGATTTAATCAGGGCATTACGACAAAGTACATAGACCGCTATCCAGAATGCATCTATGCCTAAAAAGACCACCTTCAGGTTATCATCCGAACCCCTTCCAGTATTGAATTGCAAACAACAGACAATTGCATTAAGTATGGTGCGTAATGTAATAAACACAAATATCCTTAGACAAAGCATTGATGTTTTATCCCTAGTGGCAACAGAGACATCCACAACCTTAGAACTTTCTCATCACTCGTCCTGCATTCAATGGAGGCATGAACCCACTATCGAGCATAAATACTCCCTCTTGGAGTCACAAGTATCAACTTGGCCAGAGCCTCTACTAGCAACGGAGAGCATGCAAGAACATAAACAACATATATGATAGATTGATAATCAACTTGACATAGTATTCCATATTCATCGGATCCCAACAAACACAACATGTAGCATTACAAATAGATGATCTTGATCATGATAGGCAGCTCACAAGATCTAACATGATAGCACAATAAGGAGAAGACAACCATCTAGCTACTCGCTATGGACCCATAGTCCAGGGGTGAACTACTCACACATCGATCCGGAGGCGATCATGGTGATGAAGAGACCTCCGGGAGATGATTCCCTCTCCGGCAGGGTGCCGAAGGCGATCTCCCGAATCCCCCGAGATGGGATTGGCGGCGGCGGCGTCTCTGGAAGGTTTTCCGTTTCGTGGCTCTCGGTACTGGGGTTTTCGCGACGAAGGCTTTAAGTAGGCGGAAGGGCGGAGTCGGAGGGCTGACGGGGGCCCCACACCATAGGGCGGGGCGGGCCCCCCTCTGGCCGTGCGGCCCTATGGGGTCGGCGCCCCATCGCGCCACTTCATTTCCCTTTCGGTCTTCTGGAAGCTTCGTGGAAAAATAAGACCCTGGGCGTTGATTTCGTCCAATTCCGAGAATATTTCCTTTGTAGGATTTCTGAAACCAAAAACAGCAGAAAACAAGAATCGGCTCTTCGGCATCTCGTCAATAGGTTAGTGCCCGAAAATGCATAATAATGACATAAAGTGTGTATAAATCATGTGAGTATCATCATAAAAGTAGCATGGAACATAAGAAATTATAGATACGTTTGAGACGTATCAAGCATCCCCAAGCTTAGTTCCTACTCGCCCTCGAGTAGGTAAACGATAACAAGGATAATTTCTGAAGTGACATGCTATCATAATCTTGATCAACACTATTGTAAAGCATATGAGATGAATGCAGCGATTCGAAGCAATGGTGAAGACAATGAATAAACAACTGAATCATATAGCAAAGACTTTTCATGAATAATACTTTCAAGACTAGCATCAATAAGACTTGCATAAGAGTTAACTCATAAAGCAATAGATTCTTAGTAGAAACCTTTGAAGCAACACAAAGGAAGATATAAGTTTCAGCAGTTGCTTTCAACTTCAACATGTATATCTCATGGATAATTGTCAACACAAAGTAATATAACAAGTGCAATAGGTAAGCATGTAAGAATCAATACACATAGTTCATACAAGTGTTTGCTTCTAAGATAGAAAGAAGTAGGTAAACCGACTCAACAATAAAGTAGAAGAATGGCCCTTCGCAGAGGGAAGCATGGATTACTATTTTTGTGCTAGAGCTTTTCATTTTGAAAACAATTTTGTCAACGGTAGTTATAAATCATATGTGTTATGTATAAGATATCCTATAAGTTGCAAGCCTCATGCATAGTATACCAATAGTGCTCGCACCTTGTCCTAATTAGCTTGGATTAACATGGATTATCATTGCATAACATATGTTTCAACCAACTGTCACAAAGGGGTACCTCTATGCCGCCTGTACAAAGGTCTAAGGAGAAAGATCGCATTTGATTTCTCGTTTTTGATTATTCTCAACTTAGACATCCATACCGGGATAACATAGACAACATATAATGGACTCCTCTTTAATGCATAAGCATTCAACAACAGATAATATTCTCATAAGAGTTTGAGGATTAATTGTCCAAACTGAAACTTCCACCATGGATCATGGCTTTAGTTAGCGGCCCAATGTTCTTCTCTAACAATATGCATACTCAAACCATTTGATCATGAAAATAGACCTTACTTCAGACAAGACGAACATGCATAGCAACTCACATGATATTCAACAAAGGTGTAATAGTTGATGGCGTCCCCAGAAACATGGTTACCGCTCAACAAGCAACTTATTAAGAAATAAGATACATAGCTACATATTCTTCACCACAATAGTTTTTAAGGCTATTTTCCCATGAGCTATATATTGCAAAGACAAAGGATAGAATTTTAAAGGTAGCACTCAAGTAATTTACTTTGGAATGGCAGAGAAATACCATGTAGTAGGTTGGTATGGTGGACACAAATGGCATAGTTTTTGGCTCAAGGATTTGGATGCACGAGAAGAATTCCCTCTCAATACAAGGCTAGGCTAGCAAGGTTGGTTGAAGCAAACTCAAGTATAAAATGGTGCAGCAAAGCTTACATATGAACATATTGCAAGCATTATAAGACTCTATGCTGTCTCCTTGTTGTTCAAACACCTTAACCAGAAAATATCTAGACTCTAGAGACCAATCATGCAAACCAAATTTTAACAAGCTCTATGTAGTTCTTCATTAATAGGTGCAAAGTACATGATGCAAGAGCTTAAACATGATTTATATGAGCACAACAATTGCCAAGTATCAAATTATTCAAGACATTTTACCAATTACCACATGCAGCATTTTCTGTTTCCAACCATATAACAATGAACGATGCAGTTTCAACCTTTGCCATCAACATTAAGAATAAAGCTAAGAACATATGTGTTCATACGAAACATCGGAGCGTGTCTCTCTCCCAAACAAAGAATGCTAGGATCCGATTTTATTCAAACAAAAACAAAAACAAAAACATACATACGCTCCAAGTAAAGCACATAAGATGTGACGGAATAAAAATATAGATTCACTAGAGGTGACCTGATAAGTTGTCGATGAAGAAGGGATGCCTTGGGCATCCCCAAGCTTAGATGCTTGAGTCTTCTTAAAATATGCAGGGATGAACCACGGGGCATCCCCAAGCTTAGACTTTTCACTCTTCTTGATCATATTGTATCATCCTCCTCTCTTGACCCTTGAAAACTTCCTCCACACCAAACTCAAAACAAACTCATTAGAGAGTTAGTGCATAATTGGAAATTCATATATTCAGAGGTGACATAATCATTCTTAACACTTCTGGACATTGCACAAAGCTACTGAAAGTTAATGGAACAAAGAAATCCATCAAACATAGCAAAAGAGGCAATGCGAAATAAAAGGCAGAATCTGTCAAAACAGAACAGTCCGTAAAGACGAATTTTTCAGGGGCACTTAACTTGCTCAGATGAAAATACCCAAATTGAATGAAAGTTGCGTACATATCTGAGGATCACGCACGTAAATTGGCCGTTTTTTCTAAATTTCCTACAGAAGAGGCTGCTCAATTTCGTGACAGTAAGAAATCTGTTTCTGCGCAGTAATCCAAATCTAGTATTGACTTTACTATCAAAGACTTTACTTGGCACAAAAATGCAATAAAATAAAGATAAGGAGAGGTTGCTACAGTAGTAACAACTTCCAAAATTGCAGAAGTAAAATAATGGGTTGTCTCCCATAAGCGCTTTTCTTTAACGCCTTTCAGCTAGGCGCAGAAAGTGTGAATCAAGTATTATCAAGAGATGAAGCATCAACATCATAATTTGTTCTAATAATAGAATCATAAGGTAACTTCATTCTCTTTATAGGGAAGTGTTCCATACCTTTCTTGAGAGGAAATTGATATTTAATATTACATTCCTTCATATCACAGAGTGTAAGAACCATATGTTGAATTATAGGATTGAGATTAACAAATTTAGTTTCCAACATGTGTACTAAAGAAGCAGCAACAATTTCATAAGTAGGAGCAAGTTCTACAAAGTGTCTATCTTCAAAATCTTCAGCTGTACTAATCATGAGTGAAAAAATCTTCTATATTATCTCTTCCAATTATAGACCCTCGTCGCACCGGTATGTCTTTTAGAGTGTACTTAGGAGGAAACATGATGAAATAAACAAAATGTAAATAAATAAATGCAAGTAACTAATTTTTTTGTGTTTTTAATATGGAGAACAAGACAAGAATAAAGTAAAACTAGCAACTAACTTTTTTGTATTTTTGATATAAAGAGCAAACAAAGCAGTAAATAAAATAAAGCAAGACAAAAACAAAGTAAAGAGATTGGATGTGGGAGACTCCCCTTGCAGCGTGTCTTGATCTCCCCGGCAACGGCGCCAGAAAACTGTCTTGATGGCGTGTAAAGCACACGTCCGTTGGGAACCCCAAGAGGAAGGTGTGATTGTACAGCGACAAGTTTTCCCTCAGTAAGAAACCAAGGTTATCGAACCAGTAGGAGTCAAGGAACACGTGAAGGTTGTTGGTGGCGGAGTGTAGTGCGGCGTAACACCAGGGATTCCGGCGCCAACGTGGAACCTGCACAACACAATCAAAGTACTTTGCCCCAACGTAATAGTGAGGTTGTCAATCTCACCGGCTTGCTGTAAACAAATGATTAGATGTATAGTGTGGAAGATGATGTTTGTTTGCGAAGAACAGTAAAGAACAGAGTTTGCGATAGATTGTATTTCAGATGTAAAGAATGGACCGGGGTCCACAGTTCACTAGTGGTGTCTCTCCGATAAGAAATAGCATGTTGGGTGAACAAATTACAGTTGGGCAATTGACAAATAAAGAAGGCATAACAATGCACATACATATATCATGATGAGTACTATGAGATTTAATCACGGCATTACGACAAAGTACATAGACCGCTATCCAAAGCATGCATCTATGCCTAAAAAGTCCACCTTCGAGTTATCATCCGAACCCCTTCCAAGTATTAAGTTGCAAACAACAGACAATTGCATTAAGTATGGTGCGTAATGTAATCAACACAAATATCCTTAGACAAAGCATTGATGTTTTATCCCTAGTGGCAACAAGACATCCACAACCTTAGAACTTTCTCGTCATCGTCCCGCATTCAATGGAGGCATGAACCCACTATCGAGCATAAATACTCCCTCTTGGAGTCACAAGTATCAACTTGGCCAGAGCCTCTACTAGCAACGGAGAGCATGCAAGAACATAAACAACATATATGATAGATTGATAATCAACTTGACATAGTATTCCATATTCATCGGATCCCAACAAACACAACATGTAGCATTACAAATAGATGATCTTGATCATGATAGGCAGCTCACAAGATCTAACATGATAGCACAATGAGGAGAAGACAACCATCTAGCTACCGCTATGGACCCATAGTCCAGGGGTGAACTACTCACACATCGATCCGGAGGCGATCATGGTGATGAAGAGACCTCCGGGAGATGATTCCCCTCTCCGGCAGGTGCCGGAGGCGATCTCCCGAATCCCCCGAGATGGGATTGGCGGTGGCGGCGTCTCTGGAAGGTTTTCCGTATCGTGGCTCTCGGTACTGGGGTTTTCGCGACGAAGGCTTTAAGTAGGCGGAAGGGCGGAGTCGGAGGGCTGACGGGGGCCCCACACCATAGGGCGGCGCGGGACCCCTCTGGCCGCGCGGCCCTATGGGGTCGGTGCCCCGTCGCCCCACTTCGTTTCCCTTTCGGTCTTCTGGAAGCTTCGTGGAAAAATAAGACCCTGGGCGTTGATTTCGTCCAATTCCGAGAATATTTCCTTTGTAGGATTTCGAAACCAAAAACAGCAGAAATGACAAGAATCGGCTCTTCGGCATCTCGTCAATAGGTTAGTGCCGGAAAATGCATAATAATGACATAAAGTGTGTATAAAACATGTGAGTATCATCATAAAAGTAGCATGGAACATAAGAAATCATAGATACGTTTGAGACGTATCAATCCTCAAGGTTCCCGCATGGAGCACTATCGGTTCCTCATCGAGGATGCCCTAGTGTCCATTTTCCTTCTAGCCTGGAGTACTATCGGTTCCTCATAGAGGATGCCCTAGTGTCCATTTTCACCTGCACTCTGTATTCTTTGGTTCCCGTGCATGTGGTGCTCGAGATATCCAGCGCCCAAGTACCTTGGTGAGGTGGCCGTGACGGGTAGCGACCCCGAAACCAGAACTTAGTAATCCAGGCTTGAGGCCTTAGGGGATGATCCCAGATAGGACACCATGCCCAGCCCCCGCTCGAGTGGTGCACGTCAGAGGGGTACTCTAGAATGTAAGAGAGTTTTCTCAAAGAGATTGTTTGGCTATGGCGAGAGCACATTAGATGTGGCACGTATATTTTTGAAAATGTTTTTTTTGCTTTTGAATACGACGAGAGCACATTAGATGTGGTGGCTCATAATACATCTTCCGCGATAGGTGCACGGGGTCTGTGGAAGCCTAAAAAAGCAAAAAACTGGCCGTCACGACATGTGCACGGGGCTCCCTCGAGGAGGGATGAAACTCACACGGACACAGGGTGTCGATGCTTAGTGTGAGGTCCAGTTTGAAAATGGCGCGCACAACACCATTGTGGCTCAGGGGCTCGTAGAGATGGGCTGACCAGCTCGTACCGCGACTGGTGTCACGGATAGAACTTTCAAAGATGCTAGATGTTCCAGGCGTTTGGCAACATATCTCCGTCTTCATTCTCAAGGCGCACTGTTCCCGGCCTAGAGACATGAGCGCATCGGCGAGAGTTTGTGGTGGCCTTCTCGAGAGAGTACGCGCCGCATCACAAAGTCGCCTACCTCGAGCGTGCGGACACGAATGTCGCGGTTGTGGTAGCAACGCAGAGCTTGCTGGTACCAGGCTGCGCGGACGACGAACCGGTGTCGAGCCTCCTCTAGGAGAGTGAGGTAGTCCTGCCGTAGCTCGTCTTGTTGAGTCTCGTTGAAGGCAAGGACTCTTGGAGAGCCGTGCTTGAGCTCGGCCGGGATGACTGCTTCAGCGCCGTAGACAAGGAAGAAAGGAGTCTCCCAGTAGGCTTAGTTGCCGTGGTGCAGATTGACCAGAGCACCCCTTCCAGGGCGTCCAGCCACCCTTTGCCACATGCATTTAGCTTCTTTTGGAAGCTCCTTGTCTTAAGCCCCTTCAAGACCTCGGCGTTGGCACGCTCAGCTTGGCCATTGCTTCGTGGGTGTGCGATGGAGGCGATGCAGATCTTGGTGCCAATGTCAGTGCAGTAGGACATGAAGAGCCCACTGGTGAATTGGCTGACGTTGTCCGTGATGATGCGGTTGGGGATGCCGAAGCGGCAAACCAAGCCCTTGATGAACTTCACCACGGATCTGGCAGGAATAAACCGCACAACTTCCACCTCCACCCACTTAGTGAACTTGTCGACGGTGACGAAGAGGAACCGGTAGCCCCCGAGCGCTCGTGGGAACGGCACGACGATGTCCAGCCCCCATACCATGAACGGCCATGAGAGTGGAATAGTTTGAAGCCCTTGCGCCAGTTGATGAAACTGCTTGGCGTGGAACTGGCATGCTTCACAGGACTTGAGCTTCTTGCCTTCCTGAGGGGGATGTAGGGCAGGGCGACCCCATTGGGGCGCCTGCAGTAGAGCTCCCCATCGATGAGGCAGTAGTTCTTTGCGCACCGTACCAGGCTTTCTGCTGCCGCGTCGTCGTCCTCTCGAGGGAGGCCTCCCTTGAGGTAGTCTCGGATCTCGTCGATCCACCGTGCCTCCTAGGGAGCGATGGCTACGACAAGACGGTTGCCTGAAGGCGGGCCGCAGTCGGGTGCCCCAGTGGTAGGCGAAGGTGGGAGATCCTCGGGGTGGTCCTTCGGAGACGCGGACGGAGGCCTCGCGGATGGTTGGAACAACCTCTCCTCGAAGACACCTGGGCGCTGAGCTTTTCCGTGATATGGCCGCCTAGCAATCTCTTTGGCTTCCTTGTTGTCGCCGCGGTGAGCGAAGTTCAGCCCTAGCCCGAGGAAGTGCTTTTCCATGCGTCACACCTCCTCGAGGTAGGCTATCATGTGGTCGTCCTTTGGTTTGTAGACCTTGATGACCCACAAGTATAGGGGGTGTATCGTAGTATCTTCGATAAGTAAGAATGTCGATCCCAACGAGGAGCAGAAGGTGTTGACAGGCAGTTTTGATGAAGGATTCACTGTAAATGCTCACAAACAAGTATTCGTGGGGTTTTGATGTAACAGATGAATAAAGTACGAGTAAGTAAAATGCGAGAGAAATAATTGCAGCGAGTGGCCCAATCCTTTTTAGCACAAAGGACAAGCCGGTTTGTTTACTTATAATGACCAAACGTTCTCGAGGACACACGGGATTTTAGTCTAGTGCTTTCGCTACATACAGCTTGATTAATCTTCATTGTTTTGATAAGTGTTGTGTGGGTGAACCTATGCTAATGTACCGCCCTTCCTAGGACTAATACATACTTGTGATTATACCCCTTGCAAGCATCCGCAACTACAAGAAAGTAATTAAGATAAATCTAACCACAGCCTTAAACTCTGAGATTCTGCGATCCCTCCTGCATCGATATACCAACGGGGGTTTAGGTTTCTGTCACTCCGGCAACCCCGCAATTGGCAAACGAGTACAAGATGCATTCCCCTAGTGTTGTGGGTATACTTCATAGGTGTACCATCGACAGTGCCTAGATCCGGCAAGCCCGGGTGGCCCACAGACGGTGATGAGGCATGTGGCCCATCGGGCGGCCCG
>NC_061514.1:193116826-193173474 GCF_022539505.1 Lolium rigidum
GTATCGATAATTTCTTGTGTTCCATGCCACATTATTGATGTTATCTACATGTTTTATGCACACTTTATGTCATATTCGTGCATTTTCTCGGAACTAACCTATTAACAAGATGCCGAAGTGCCGCTGTCGTTTCTCGCTGTTTTTGGTTTCGAAATCCTAGTAAAGAAATATTCTCGGAATTGGACGAAATAAAAGCCCAGCAGGCCTATTTTCTCACGAAGCTTCCGAAGTCCGAAGGAGAGACGAAGAGGGGCCACAGGGGCGCCAAACCCTAGGCGGCGCGGCCCCCTTGGCCGCGCCGCCCGTGGTGTGGGCCCCCGTGCCGCCTCTTGACCTGCCCTTCCGCCTACAAATAGCCTCCGTGACGAAACCCCCAGCACCGAGAGCCACGATACGGAAAACATTACCGAGACGCCGTCGCCGCCGATCCCATCTCGGGGATCCTCGGAGATCGCCTCCCGCACCCCGCCGGAGAGGGGAATCATCTCCCGGAGGACTCTACACCGCCATGGTCGCCTCCGGAGTGATGAGTGAGTAGTCTACCCCCGGACTATGGGTCCATAGCAGTAGCTAGATGGTTGTCTTCTCCCCATTGTGCTATCATTGTCTGGATCTTGTGAGCTGCCTATCATGATCAAGATCATCTATATGTAATTCTATATGTTGCGTTTGTTGGGATCCGATGAATAGAGAATACTTGTTATGTTGATTATCAAAGTTATGCTTATGTGTTGTTTATGATCTTGCATGCTCTCCGTTATTAGTAGATGCTCTGGCCAAGTAGATGCTTTTAACTCCAAGAGGGAGTACTTATGCTCGATAGTGGGTTCATGCCTGCATTGACACCTGGGACAAGCGATGTAAAGTTCTAAGGTTGTGTTGTGCCGTTGCCACTAGGGATAAAACATTGATGCTATGTCTAAGGATGTAGTTGTTGATTACATTACGCACCATACTTAATGCAATTGTCTCGTTGCTTTGCAACTTAATACCGGAGGGGGTTCGGATGATAACCCGAAGGTGGACTTTTAGGCATAGATGCAATTGGATGGCGGTCTATGTACTTTGTCGTAATGCCCAATTAAATCTCACTATACTCATCATGATATGTATGTGCATTGTCATGCTCTCTTTATTTGTCAATTGCCCAACCGTAATTTGTTCACCCAACATGCTGTTCGTCTTATGGGAGAGACACCTCTAGTGAACTGTGGACCCCGGTCCAATTCTCTTTACCGAAATACAATCTACCGCAATACTTGTTCTACTCGTTTTCTCTCGCAAACAATCATATTCCACACAATACGGTTAATCCTTTGTTACAGCAAGTCAGGTGAGATTGACAACCTCACCGTTTCGTTGGGGCAAAGTAGCTTGGTTGTGTTGTGCAGGTTCCACGTTGGCGCCGGAATCTCCGGTGTTGCGCCGCACTACATCTCGCCGCCATCAACCTTCAACGTGCTTCTTGGCTCCTCCCGGTTCGATAAACCTTGGTTTCTTTCTCGAGGGAAAACTTGCCGCCGTGCTCATCATACCTTCCTCTTGGGGTTGCCCAACGAACGTGTGAAATACACGCCATCAAGCATATTTTCCGGCGCTCGCTGCCGGGAGATCAAGACACGCCGCAAGGGGAGTCTCCACTTCTCAATCTCTTTACTTTGTTTTTGTCTTGCTTTATTTTATTTACTACTTTGTTTGCTGCACTATATCAAAATACAAAAAAATTAGTTGCTAGTTTTACTTTATTTGCTATCTTGTTTGCTATATCGAAAACACAAAAAAATTAGTTTACTTGCATTTACTTTATCTAGTTTGCTTTATTTACTATTGCTAAAATGGCCAACGCTGAAAATACTAAGTTGTGTGACTTCACAACCACAAATAATAATGATTTCTTATGCACACCTATTGCTCCACTCGCTACTACAGCAGAATTCTTTGAAATTAAACCTCGCTTTTATCGAATCTTGTTATGAACCATCAATTTTCTCGGTGTTAGTTCTGATGATGCCGCTGCCCATCTCAATAATTTTGTTGAACTATGTGAAATGCAAAAATATAAAGATGTAGATGGTGATATTATTAAACTAAAATTGTTCCCTTTCTCATTAAGAGGAAGAGCTAAAGATTGGTTGCTATCTCTCGCCTAAGAATAGTATTGATTCATGGACTAAATGCAAGGATGCTTTTATTGGTAGATATTATCCCCCGCTAAAATTATATCTTTGAGGAGTAGCATAATGAATTTTAAACAATTAGATACTGAACATGTTGCTCAAGCTTGGGAAAGAATGAAATCTCTCGGTTAAAAATTGCCCAACCCATGGACTCGACTACTTGGATGATCATCCAAACCTTCTATGCGGACTAAATTTTTCTTCGCGGAATTTATTGGATTCAGCTGCTGGAGGTACCTTTATGTCCATCACATTGGGGGCGGCTACAAAACTTCTTGATGATATGATGATAAATTACTCGAATGGCACACTGAAAGAGCTCCACAAGGTAAGAAGGTAAATTCCGTCGAAGAATCCTCCTCCTTGAGTGATAAGGTTGATGCTATTATGTCTATGCTTGCGAATGATAGGACTAATGTTGATCCTAATAATGTTCCGTTAGCTTCATTGGTTGCACAAGAAGAACATGTTGATGTAAACTTCATTAAAAATAATAATTTCAACAACAATGCTTACCTGAACAATTCTAGTAATAACTATAGGCCATATCCTTATAATAATGGTAACGGTTATGGTAATTCTTATGGAAATTCTTACAACAATAATAGGAATTCACCCCCTGGACTTGAAGCCATGCTTAAAGAATTTATTAGTACACAAACCGCCTTTAACAAATCTGTTGAGGAAAAGCTCAATAAAATTGATATTCTTGTTTCTAGAGTTGATAGTCTTGCCTCCGATGTTGATCTTTTGAAATCGAAAGTTATGCCTAATAGGGACATTGAAAATAAAATTGTTACTACAGCAAATGCCATTCAAGTTAGAATTAATGAGAATATAAGACTAATGGCTGAACCGCGTGCTAGGTGGGATAGAGAGGAAAATGAAAAACTAGCTAAAGAGAAGAATATAGCTAAAGTTTGGACTATTACCACCACTAGTAATGCTAATGCTACACATGTTGCTGCACCTCCTACTCATACTAATAAAAGAATTGGTGTTAGCAATGTTTCCACTTCTAATGCAAAGCGCGAAAACCGCCTCGAAACCGCTAAAATCGTCGAAACCGCTCGCGATAAAGCTGCTGAAATTTTTTCCAACATTGGGGATGATGATCCCATTGCTTTAGATTATAATGGTTTGAATTTTGATGATTGCCACATCTCTGAAGTTATAAAGTTCTTGCAAAAACTTGCTAAAAGTCCCAATGCTAGTGCTATAAATTTGGCTTTCACGCATCATATTACAAATGCTCTCATAAAAGCTAGAGAAGAGAAACTAGAGCGCGAAGCCTCTATTCCTAAAAAGCTAGAAGATGGTTGGGAGCCCATCATTAAGATGAAGGTTAAAGATTTTGATTGTAATGCTTTATGTGATCTTGGTGCAAGTATTTCGTTATGCCGAAGAAAATTTATAATATGCTTGACTTGCCACCGCTCGAAAAATTGTTATTTGGATGTTAATCTTGCTGATCATTCTACAAAGAAACCTTTGGGTAAAGTTGATAATGTTCGCATTACCGTTAACAATAATCTTGTTCCCGTTGATTTTGTTGTCTTGGATATTGAATGCAATGCATCTTGTCCAATTATATTGGGAAGACCTTTTCTTCGAACTCGTTGGTGCTATTATTGATATGAGGGAAGGAAATATAAAGTATCAATTTCCTCTCAAGAAAGGTATGGAACACTTCCCTAGAAAGAGAATGAAGGTACCTTATGATTCTATCATTAGAACAAATTATGATGTTGATGCTTCATCTCTCGATGTTACTTGATACACACTTTCGCGCCTAGCCGAAAGGCGTTAAAGAAAAGCGCTTATGGGAGACAACCCATGTTTTTACCTACAGTACTTTGTTTTTATTTTGTGTCTTGGAAGTTGTTTACTACTGTAGCAACCTCTCCTTATCTTAGTTTTGAGTTTTGTTGTGCCAAGTTAAGCCGTTGATAGAAAAGTAAGTACTAGATTTGGATTACTGCGCAGTTCCAGATTTCTTTGCTGTCACGAATCTGAGCCCACTGCCCTGCAGGAAGCTCAGAAAATTATGCCAATTTACGTGCATGATCCTCAGATATGTACGCAACTTTCATTCAATTTGAGCATTTTCATTTGAGCAAGTCTGGTGCCATTTTAAAATTCGTCAATACGAACTGTTCTGTTTTGACAGATTCTGCCTTTTATTTCGCATTGCCTCTTTCGCTATGTTGGATGAATTTCTTTGATCCACTAATGTCCAGTAGCATTATGCAATGTCCAGAAGTGTTAAGAATGATTGTGTCACCTCTGAATATGTCAATTTATATTGTGCACTAACCCTCTAATGAGTTGTTTCGAGTTTGGTGTGGAGGAAGTTTTCAAGGATCAAGAGAGGAGTATGATGCAACATGATCAAGGAGAGTGAAAAGCTTCTAAGCTTGGGGATGCACCCGGTGGTTCACCCCTGCATATATCAAGAAGACTCAAGCTGTTTAAGCTTGGGGATGCCCAAGGCATCCCCTTCTTCATCAACAAATTATCAGGTTCCTCCCCGAAACTACATTTTTATTCGGCCACATCTTATGTGCTTTTTCTTGGAGCGTCGTTTTGTTTTTGTTTTTGTTTTGTTTGAATAAAATGGATCCTAGCATTCACTTTATGGGAGAGATACACACTCCGCTGTAGCATATGGACAAATATGTCCTTGGTTTCTACTCATAGTATTCATGGCGAAGTTTCTCCTTCGTTAAATTGTTATATGGTTGGAATTGGAAAATGATACATGTAGTAATTGCTATAAATGTTTTGGGTAATGTGATACTTGGCAATTGTTGTGCTCATGTTTAAGCTCTTGCATCATATGCTTTGCACCCATTAATGAAGAAATACATAGAGCATGCTAAAATTTGGTTTGCATATTTGGTTTCTCTAAGGTCTAGATAATTTCTAGTTTTGAGTTTGAACAACAAGGAAGACGGTATAGAGTATTATAATGCTTTCAATATGTCTTTTATGTGAGTTTTGCTGTACTAGTTCATCCTTGTGTTTGCCTCAAATAACCTTGCTAGCCTAAACCTTGTATCGAGAGGGAATACTTCTCATGCATCCAAAATACTTGAGCCAACCACTATGCCATTTGTGTCCACCATACCTACCTACTACATGGTATTTTCCAGCCATTCCAAAGTAAATTGCTTGAGTGCTACCTTTAAAATTCCATCATTCACCTTTGCAATATATAGCTCATGGGACAAATAGCTTAAAAACTATTGTGATATTGAATATGTAATTATGCACTTTATCTCTTATTAAGTTGCTTGTTGTGCGATAACCATGTTTATCGGGGAACGCCATCAACTCGTTGTTGAATTTCATGTGAGTTGCTATGCATGTTCGTCTTGTCCGAAGTAAGGGCGATCTACACCGAGTTGAATGGTTTGAGCATGCATATTGTGAGAGAAGAACATTGGGCCGCTAACTAAAGCCATGTTCCATGGTGGAAGTTTCAGTTTTGGACAAACATCCTCAAATCTCTAATGAGAAAAGAATTAATTGTTGTTGAATGCTTAAAGCATTAAAAGAGGAGTCCATTATCCGTTGTCTATGTTGTCCCGTATGGATGTCTAAGTTGAGAATAATCAAAAGCGAGAAATCCAAATGCGAGCTTTCTCCTTAGACCTTTGTACAAAGCGGCATAGAGGTACCCCTTTGTGATACTTGGTTAAAGCATATGTATTGCGGTGATAATCCAGTAGTCCAAGCTAATTAGGACAAGGTGCGAGCACTATTAGTACACTATGCATGAGGCTTGCAACTTATAAGATATAATTTACATGATGCATATGCTCTATTACTACCGTTGACAAAATTGTTTCATGTTTTCAAAATCAAAGCTCTAGCACAAATATAGCAATCGATGCTTTTCCTCTATGAGGACCATTCTTTTACTTTCAATGTTGAGTCAGCTTCACCTATTTCTCTCCACCTCAAGAAGCAAACACTTGTGTGAACTGTGCATTGATTCTTACATACTTGCTTATTGCACTTATTATGTTACTCTATGTTGACAATATCCATAAGATATACATGTTACAAGTTGAAAGCAACCGCTGAAACTTAATCTTCTTTTGTGTTGCTTCAATACCTTTACTTTGAATTATTGCTTTATGAGTTAACTCTTATGCAAGACTTATTGATGCTTGTCTTGAAATGCTATTCATGAAAAGTCTTTGCTTTATGATTCACTTGTTTACTCATGTCATACACATTGATTTGATCGCTGCATTCACTACATATGCTTTACAAATAGTATGATCAAGTTTATGATGGCATGTCACTCCATAAATTATCTTTGTTATCGTTTTACCTGCTCGGGACGAGCAGAACTAAGCTTGGGGATGCTGATACGTCTCCAACGTATCGATAATTTCTTGTGTTCCATGCCACATTATTGATGTTATCTACATGTTTTATGCACACTTTATGTCATATTCGTGCATTTTCCGGAACTAACCTATTAACAAGATGCCGAAGTGCCGCTGTCGTTTTCTCGCTGTTTTTGGTTTCAGAAATCCTAGTAAAGAAATATTCTCGGAATTGGACGAAATAAAAGCCCGGAGGCCTATTTTCTCACGAAGCTTCCGTAAGTCCGAAGGAGAGACGAAGAGGGGCCACGGGGCGCCAAACCCTAGGGCGGCGCGGCCCCCCTTGGCCGCGCCGGCTCGTGGTGTGGGCCCCCGTGCCGCCTCTTGACCTGCCCTTCCGCCTACAAATAGCCTCCGTGACGAAACCCCCGCACCGAGAGCCACGATACGGAAAACATTACCGAGACGCCGTCGCCGCCGATCCCATCTCGGGGGATCCCGGAGATCGCCTCCGGCACCCCGCCGGAGAGGGGAATCATCTCCCGGAGGACTCTACGCCGCCATGGTCGCCTCCGGAGTGATGAGTGAGTAGTCTACCCCTGGACTATGGGTCCATAGCAGTAGCTAGATGGTTGTCTTCTCCCCATTGTGCTATCATTGTCGGATCTTGTGAGCTGCCTATCATGATCAAGATCATCTATATGTAATTCTATATGTTGCGTTTGTTGGGATCCGATGAATAGAGAATACTTGTTATGTTGATTATCAAAGTTATGCTTATGTGTTGTTTATGATCTTGCATGCTCTCCGTTATTAGTAGATGCTCCGGCCAAGTAGATGCTTTTAACTCCAAGAGGGAGTACTTATGCTCGATAGTGGGTTCATGCCCGCATTGACACTCGGGACAAGTGATAGTAAAGTTCTAAGGTTGTGTTGTGCTGTTGCCACTAGGGATAAAACATTGATGCTATGTCTAAGGATGTAGTTGTTGATTACATTACGCACCATACTTAATGCAATTGTCCGTTGCTTTGCAACTTAATACCGGAGGGGGTTCGGATGATAACCCGAAGGTGGACTTTTTAGGCATAGATGCAGTTGGATGGCGGTCTATGTACTTTGTCGTAATGCCCAATTAAATCTCACTATACTCATCATGATATGTATGTGCATTGTCATGCTCTCTTTATTTGTCAATTGCCCAACCGTAATTTGTTCACCCAACATGCTCGTTCGTCTTATGGGAGAGACACCTCTAGTGAACTGTGGACCCCGGTCCAATTCTCTTTACCGAAATACAATCTACTCGCAATACTTGTTCTACTCGTTTTCTCTCGCAAACAATCATATTCCACACAATACGGTTAATCCTTTGTTACAAGCAAGCTCGGTGAGATTGACAACCTCACCGTTTCGTTGGGGCAAAGTAGCTTGGTTGTGTTGTGCAGGTTCCACGTTGGCGCCGGAATCTCCGGTGTTGCGCCGCACTACATCTCGCCGCCATCAACCTTCAACGTGCTTCTTGGCTCCTCCTGGTTCGATAAACCTTGGTTTCTTTCTGAGGGAAAACTTGCTGCTGTGCTCATCATACCTTCCTCTTGGGGTTGCCCAACGAACGTGTGAAATACACGCCATCAATATGCTAAAACAACTTGCTGTACAGCCAATGGAAGTATAACAAGCAATAAAGACTGCAGCTTGTACAATAATTTATAAGACCATCTCTCAGTTTATTTGTAATGGTTTAGTTTCAGTGCTTTCTCAATTACCGTCATTAAGCTATATTAGTGAGAGCAATGATGTCATATTTAACTCGTCCTTTCTATAGTCAAACTTTTCGCATACTATGGTCGATACGCTATCTATTAACACAAGAACAAAATTGAAAAATATAACCTTTACGCAACACCTCTCACATCATCCCATATTCTCATGAATTAAAATTTGCTGAAACCGAGACCATCAACCATCGAGCAAGAAAAGGCTGCGTGGTTTAGAATTCCATGGTTCCTATCAATAAAATAGGCAGCATCTGGAATAATCATGAGTAAATAAGCAAGAAGATACGATGAAGTAAATAAAGTGCATTTTTCTGCCCAATGAAGTAAACATGAAGAAACATAATTCACTCAACATATTACATGGTAACTTTATGTTTAGAAACAGGCTTAAAGCCTCATTACAATGTAATAACCGAAAACAAATGAGAAGTGAAATCTAAGATTCGCTGGGCTCCATTTCTATATTTGAATCTAGGATTCGCTGGCACAAATTCCCAGAAACTACACGCATGAAAATTTAGAAGGGGCATTGTTTAGTTACAGATAAATAATAAACACATGCTTTCCTCATAGGGCAAGCTGAGCGTACGTAACAACAGCCAAGAAAAACATCCTCCCATGCCTCCTACCATTTAATTTCCAATCAAAACAAATACAAGGATATAGGTTAAATGCACTTACCACGAAGAGAGGAAGGCTCTTTGCATGGAGAGAAAAACATAGACCATGATCATATCATATTCACAAGTCTTACTACCTCACATCCAAAATCACAGCAACCAGTAGAGTGTAATAATAAAACAATATAAGCACTAACCATCCCACTGACCATAAGAGGTAATAAAAGTCAGGAATGGAACAGTAATCATTAAACATCCCATTAACCATGTGCTTATATAGTATCTTTGAGGTCGTTGTCTTTCATCTGACTCAACGTAGTCATATCCACCGACTACATACTAAATACGGAGAAAATAGTGTATTCGGAAATCCAAGTAACCATCGCTTGTACTTCTTCCTGCAAAACCACATAGAACAATGTCGGACAACTCCGGAGACAATGTTAATTACATAATGTAATACCAGAAGCCGTGTATGCTTAGATATAAGTAAATATGTGCATTCATGCTGATACCACAGGGGTAAAGCCAAGGTACTTATTGTGCATATTCTTCTATCTGGTTAGTAAATTGCTAGAGAGGTATCTGGTCACAATCGCACTACGAAATTATATGAGATATCCATAAACAGAAGGTCCATGCTCTAAAACAAAATGCATACCTGAAGGTTGATTTTCTATTGTAATAAACAAAGTATTTACATCAAATGTACATAACCTAGAACTTAACCTTATGAGATAAGCACAAAATCACTTATGATAAAAGCATTCCACAAGTTTGAGAAGGATTTGAGAGGAAGCTTGCTTCCATCACATGAAGGATCACTCGGAAAAATAGGAAGAAATCAAACAACAGCACATATCACCTGTAGACATAGTAATATCACCTTGTAGCACATTTGGTCTTGAGATTAGGCACTTCTCTTCATAAACACACAATAGTTGGCCATCTCAAAGCGAAGGAGGCTGAAGCACAAAATAGAAAAGTTATTTATTTTTTACCACATTATTATATCGGCAAGCATTTGTACCCCGACCTAAAAGTACATAAACCAAATATATAGCTAAAATTATTTAACTTTCAACCCCCGAATCAAGATCACTTCGGTAATAATAAACCAAATTTTAACTTTGTCAAGTGCAAAGGATCTGATATTTTTTGGTGTGTGGCTTGGTACATGATTATATTAGTGCAAGGATAGATCACATCAAACCATGTTATCTACAGAGGCAAGACCGGTAGAGCACGGCGAGTAAGTCCAAGATACATGAAGACCAAAAGGTGAAGATCCAAAACAAATTTTCCATGGCATAAAGGTAAATAAAGACGGAGATCCGATTAAGCATCATGTTTCACGTACACAAGATCGGCTAGTTGATAGGAATGAAACATAATTAATGTAATTGTTCATGTGCGTGAGTGCAATTTCATTTTGTTTTCTAACAAAGCTATCACTACTATCGCCAAACAACGTAGGTGCAAATACACCTGCAGGTTCACGGTTCTCACCTAAATTTTGACAATAGCTATGACACTCTTCCTTATATGAGAACCACAGCTGAACCTGCACTTCACCGATGTATATGAAACTAATCCAATCAATCGATTTGCTGAATAGAAAAAAAAAACTAAGTCAGCATGTACCTCACAAGTAAGAAAATTAGCTAAAAATGACTCCTACCAAACAGTCATGAATATGGAGCCTACTGGATAACATTTCTAAAATTTGGTTGATATTCAAGGCATCATTTCAGCATATAATTGTTACTGGATAGATGTAAATTGAGTGTAACAATCTACCGAGTGTTACGCATATGAGTAGTATAATTGGTAAACAAAAAAGCTTCGGCTTGCTTGTGTTGACACTTCTTTTTCATCAAAATTATTCAGCTCGAGCCATATCAAGACTCACTACTCGGTGCTTAGTACTACGAAGAGATAATCAAAGACTATACTACTCCAAACGAAGTGTGTCCCGAGAACAATTTTCAATTAACCAACATGCGGTACTACTCCAAATAGAATAGTTTTACTCCACGCGCATGAAGTATGTGCAGGGGAGTACATGAACAAGAAGTACATGCGTGTATTCAGACCTGTAGAATCAGGCGCCATGGGCAGATCACCAAGAAGTTCCTGATTTTCTCGGCCACCCCTGCTAGCGTCTCGTCCATCTGCAAGCAAGCCTCGTCCCAGTCGTGGCTGAAGCGGATCATGACGAGCCACTCGTCCTCGGCGACGATGGCCCAGTCCACCGCCCATCCAGAGTGCAGGTGCGCATCCCCTGGATGAGGTACCTCCGCGGCGACCGTATCGCCGCCACCAGATCTCGGATCTCCGCCACCAGATCTCGCATCGTCTCCACCGGATCCGCGAAAAAGGTCTAAAACTGAGGGGAACGACATGGACGACGGCCCTGCTCCATCTCGAGCTCGTCGACGATGGCCAGCAGAGCACCACGAAAGATCGAGCTCCATGGAGGAGGCCGGCCGGTTATCAGCCTGCATCTGCCGGCCACGGAGCTCTACCCACTGTTTATGCGCGCGGCGGGTGGTGCGAGCAGCGGGCTGCTCTGCATCTGTCGGCCACCAACCGAGATCCTCCCTGGGACGACACGACGGTGCGGCGCTGCGAGCGGCGAGATGGGTCGCGGCTCGAGCGGCGGCCTGCGCCTCGTCCCGATGATGGCGATGCGACGAGCTCGTCCGGAGGATGGGGAGGCGGCGGGTCGACCAAGATGTGGTGGAGCAGAAGGGAATGGGGCAGAGGTGGAGAGAGGTGGGGCGGCTGCCGTGCTCAGCAGAGATCGGTTGGGTTGCTAGGATGGAGGAGGCCATGCGCGAAGAGAGGAACGTGGGTGGCGGCTGAAGGTGAGGAAGGATGCGCTCAATTGGCCTAGGTTTCACTCGGGCTGGTTTTGTCTCTCGTGGCTTCTTCAGCCTGCGCGCGCGTCGAGTGGAAGCCAGACGCGGGAACGGCCAAGATCCATCGGTGGAGAAGATCCGATGGCTGAGAGGCTCAAATCGCTGTGAGGCCCCCTATGGGGGGCATCATATACAACGTTAGACTAGATTTAGATGTGCGCCTTGGCGCACGACCCCGTGTAACTCATACCGATGAACAATGTATATAAAATAAATAAAAATTAGGTTGAGAAATGATAATATGATTCTTAGGTTTCACAAACGAAGTCAATAGAATGAAGTTTAGATAAAGCAACCTTAATTACAAACAAAGTATGATATCTACAAACACATAGAGAAGACACATCATAATTTAGTAGTACAACATAGGGAAAAGCAAGTAAATGCGTGAAGGATAAGCGGTACTGCAGGTTGCCAGTCCAAAGTCCTACAAAAAAAGAGGAGACATGGTTATCTTCATATAGAATCGGCTACTACCTCTATAGGACAAAACAAGTTTACATCGTCATTTCTCTGATTGGTGGATGTACCATGCGGTCATCCAAGTTGGTACCAAAGCTATTTATACATATGAACATGGTAGTGGCATTTCAAGAAACAAATGCGTTGAGGAAAAGGAACATTTCTAACCAAAGAAGAATGACCTACATATTTCTCATAAACACTCTGAATAGGCAACACCAAAATACCACCAAAAGGGATGCTACACAGCTAAAAATAGATTGTTTTCTAAAACAAAATCCAGGAGAATGGTACCAACCAAACTGCACTGATGCACCATGGCAGTAAGTGATACATCTAACCAGAAAAAAGGCTTGTGGAGTAAACTCTTAGATTTCCTCAGGTATAGATTTTGTTAAATCTTTCTGTTTCCTAAAAAACATTTTTGAGATTCATTATTTGAATAAGCTTCATATCACAATTTTTCATTGGTGCACCATCGTAGGCTAGAGAGATATTACAAACAACATAGTATCATATCAATAATTTAGCATCAAAGACATAGGGCATACCTATCTGTTGGGGACACTGCACTTGTAGAATATGGAAATTAGCCATCAGAGTAAAGGAGATACTATGGAATGTCTGAACAAATATAACAATCAGGCTAGGTAGATGTAAGAACATGGTCCTTCATAAGTTACAAATATATTATAAACATCTGGAGGACTGTCCTCTCAAAAAATTCTACCATTTTCTTAAGACAAATGGTATTACCGAGTTTACTGGTACTTAGAACAAAACAACCTCCTTGACAAAACTTTACTCCAATAATTTATACATCGCCACTCACCTTGGTCCTTTGAAGGTGGAGCAGTTCGACGCCTTGCAGCTCGTAGATAGAGGCTGCTAGGTTGCCGACTGCTACAACTTGACTCCTAAACATAAATGACATCTAAAGCTTTCATACATAATCCATGAAATGATAATGGTATATAAAAATAGGCCGTAAAGAGATATGCACCAATCGCAAGATATCATTTAAGCATCGGCAAGCAGCAAGAATCATCATTTTAAATATATAGCATCCATTTAGGCTGCTAAGGAAATGACTATAAACATTATAAGCATAACGGCCAGTGTGAAGTCCAAAGAAAAAAACAATGACTACTACATGAACATCAAACCAATCCATACCATAGTATTTCTTTTCATGCAAAGGCTAAATAATTGTTCCATCAAATTCAGAAAGCTACAACTGAAGTTATTTGACCTTGAAATAATCCAGTGTGGGGGGAACACGGTGAACTTAAGGCCAGTGGTACATAACTACTCCGTGAAACAATCTAATCCTAGGACTTGTGACAGCATGATGTCGGGCCAATCAAGTCCGGGAAATAAGAACAATTACCATTATTATGTGCATACAGGAAAAGAAGCCATCAAAATAGATGTGAATGTTGCAAAGGACAAGAAGTAAAGGGGATTCCACTAATACAACAGAGATCCATGCTGTAAAGACATACTTTACAATTTATATCTATTTGATAATCGATTGTTGTTACAAAAACAATATATTCTTTGATTACCAAAGGCTAAAAGTATTGCTTTTTCATTTCATCAACTCAAGGTCCCCCAAAAAGCCATCTGTAGATATTTGTAACATAATAAAAATAGTGGAATCAAGACACAATCACACAACATATAAGCATGTACCTGACGGAAAAAAAAGACAAAATAGATGCAGAATATGTGTCAATGTTTAATAAAACAATGACACGGTTATCATTGAGCATCACATATTAACTCTGCACAGATTATATAGACCTTCACACTTTGTCCTAAACCCAAACACACCCGGCCACCGACCATAAGGCCAAGATGGCGACCAACCGCAACCAATCTAACATAAACCTACATCACAAGGGAAAACTTACCAAGAATCAAGCAGGACATTAAGTCCATCTAAGCAGTGAATCTCACCAGCAATTCCCCGGGCATCAATCTCCATCAAGACGACCACCAGGAAAGAAAAAGGAAAGAACATAACAGCCGTATCAACCAAAAGCCGTTCAAACTTTGACATCGGGATAACTATTTTTAAAAAGGATAGAAGCAACATGTTGTAGATCTTAGGTTTGGCACATATTAGTACATTTGCCTTCATCTATATAACTATCTTTCCTAACATAAGCTATTCGGATAAATGTTAACCGAGAAAACCATAATAATAAAGTCCTGATTTGACCCGCTCGTCGACATTTAGATGAAAGATTTATATTAATTTCAACAGAAACCAATTTTATCTGATTAAGAATGTCAGCTCGATGCATAGGAACAGTTGTTGCTAAAGAAGTTGACTATGAAAAGTGTAAGAATACTCCAAATATGTACACCGTATACACCCCTTTAGAGAAGCATACATCCATCATTGATAAAAAAAAATGTAGATGATAAAAAATACGAGGAGCCTGCACTCCAAACATGACGCGTTCTTAGTTCACGAGCTCAAAATGGAAGGTTCAAAAGTTTTGATTGCAGATGTTGCAAGCTCATGAAAAAAAACTGTTACCCTTCCATGGATAAGTTAAAGCTAAAGTATATCATTGTCTACCTAAGTTTACTTTAAACAGTTATATAACCCCGGCAACACTTTCTATCATTTAGCTTAGAAGTGAGACACTAAATCCTGATTTAAACGGTGCAAGCTGGAAGTTCTCGAATTATCAGTTTTTTAGGATAAATAAAAGTATGTGTGCAACCTCAGTTTATATGACTGGGCATGGATGGGATGGTCTAATATCAAAAAAAATGTAGAGGCATCCCCCTTAATTGCTAGGATATATCGGCCATGAGCTGACACATTCAATCATCTCGGTTGCTGAACAAATAATAGAGCATATCGGTGTGAACCAACCAGAACAACAAACTCATACTAAAGAAGATGACAATAAATATGAAATTAAGCCTAAATGATGATGCATCTTGGCCATATTTAGTGCTAAGAGGTTTGCACAAGGTTGCCACATTTCGCCACGAGTGTCTCATATTATACAAAGTCATCTCCGCAGCCCGAAAATAGCCAGCATCAGCGAACACGCTTCCTATGAGATCCGTGGCCAAAAATAGAAAGGGCAAGAATTAAATGCATAAGATACCTAGTATAATAGGTCACGGAAGTAATTCCGATGAATAATTCTATGCTAAGTGCCGGCAAACAGGAGAATATTTTCCCTGATCTCTGTAAGAGGAATGTAGATGTCACCTGAAACTGCAAGCTATTCAAATGCTGAAATCAATTGGTTGCATGAGAAACGCGAGAGAAAAATAATGAAAGGATGATGAAGATGATGGGCTCCTCACCGGAGAAAAACCCGTTGAGGAAGGATAAAACCACGTCAACTTCAGACACTACCAGAATATTCAGTAGACTGCAGCACAACAAGGTTTTCAGTATCCACCTAAACCTGATGCAGCCGGCGTGGCACGACTGGTTGCCAAACTCTGCCGACAGGGTGCACACCACGCTTGAGGGCAGGTTCAACTGGTTCATCCTCTTCTCCCACCCCTGCAGCGTTACCGTCAGCAGGTAATCTTCACGATGCCAGGTCCTGTTTCACATTAACATCAGTGTGCATTTCACGAGAATGGAGTCAAAATGAGATATTTGTTCTGCTGGAGGTGCCTGTGCCAAATCTACATCAAATTCATGAGAAGGTCACGATGGTAGGTGGTGTTCTACTATTTCCTATGGATATATGTATGCACATATTGTTCACAGTAAGCTAATAGATTTAGGCCAGTGCACATATATGTATGCACATGTGTGCCTGAAAAAAATACAGCTTAATTTATACATGATGAAGAAAAACATCCATGCAACGAGTACACAAAAAACCCGAGAAACAAAAAGTCAAGTCAAATAAATCAGGATTGATACTCTGATCGATCGTGTGTATTTACATATCTGAACAAAATGCCAACATGGAGAATTAAAACAAAACTTATTCCAGATCACAAACCAAGAAATAACATCAAATACATTTTTCTTTCATTACACTGATCATTCTACTATGCATTAGAACAAGTTATAGTACAGTAGATCAGATCAGAGAGACATAGTAAAGAGAATCTATTTAGCAGCAATGCCATAAGTTCAGAGCATTACCTGTAGCATACAAAGGAGACCGCGTATAATTAATTGAACTGCTATTCATGTAAAAAAGAAGGCTGGATCTGCATGAACAAGACAAATAAATTCAGAACACTGCCCAAAGTTCCTCCAAATTCTCACATTCAGAAATATACGGATGCATTTATCTGTCAACCAAGCAAAACTGTAATTTATCAATTTGCACTCATAGATACTGAAACATGGGAACGACTACTCATAAGTTCAGAGCATTACCTGTAGCATATAAACCAGACCGCGTATCATTAATTGAACTACTATTCATGTAAAAAAGAAGCCTGCATCTGCATGAACAAGAAAAATAAAATTCAGAACACTGCCCGAAGTTCCTCCAAATTCTCACATTCAGAAGTATACGGATGCATTTATCTGTCAACAAAGCAAAACTGTAATTTATCAATTTACACTCATAGATAATGAAACATGGGAACGACCTTGCAAATGTTTTCTGACACCCAAATTTGTATGAGTGCTCAGTAAGATTCCTAGTAATACACAAGAATGCAACAATACATAAACCATAACTATCAAATGCAAATCACATCTCACGGTGCCTGGGAATCTCATTGAATGGAAAATTCAGAAATGACACCACACAAAGGATGAGCTATAACCCGATATGTGTGTCTCAAACAGTCTATCACAAATATCTTTTCCCATGAATCACTCAGCCATTTAGCAATAATAGCTCGCACAGTTAAGTCACATACATCAGCCAAACAGTGATTCTTGAAGCTAATATATCATAGTATTATATTGGAACACTATAAGAAGCAACTTCCAAACCGAAGATCAAGTAAAGCTAAACTATAAACCTTAAATATTCATGTTTCTACACAATACAGCTGCCAGACCTGCTGCTTTCACAATTAGCTGTCGTTGCTTTCTTGGCAAATCATCCATCTAACACAAATAAAAATAGTTCATTCTTCATACATGGACATGAAATTAAAAAATTGCACTGCCCACAACACAACAAGCATCTACATATACCAATTTTACTGCCCATAAACATTAAAAAAACGAGAGTAGAAGTGGTACCTCACACACTCGACCTGCTGGTCGATGAGAGCAGGAGTGATGCGTCCGGCTGCTACAGCTGGAGGTTCGAGATGATGCAGATATGGCGTGATAGACAAAAGCTCTATGAAAGATAGAAGAGAGTATGTCATCCATATATATATAACCATTAACCACATGATTTACTCCCTACAATTTTAGGCAACTTTGAAGAAAATGGTACCTGCCATCTTATCATGCCCACCCTTCATCCATAAATAGTTACTTCTTGATTCAGATCAATCTGCACCTGCAAGCACATCATAGAGCATACACGAGCTCATTCTTGGTAAATTGCAATAAATGTATTCGTAGAACTGGTCTATAACTGTAATTTGTTCAATAGGAACACAAGCAAAGAATGAATTAGAGAATTAGCTGGCCTTGAAAGTATGCCCAACATTTGAACTCAAACTTTGCAAATAAATACATCTCAATGCGTTCTCCACTCTCAGTGGACACATCTCTAGTGGGAAGAAACTTATATGGAGCACCATCAAGAAAGAATTTATAGGGATGCAGTTGTAGACCATTTGGCATATTCAGGAGATCACAAGACTGAGATATAAAAAAGGAAGCAAAATACACAGGGAAAATGTGAACCAAAATCTTCAGGCGCATACATAAAACCTAGTCATTTATACACTGTATACTGAAAATAAACTGGCGAGGATTCAACTACAAGACTGCTTACATATGGGTTTCAGGAAGAAACTAATTAAGTGTCTCTAAACTCTCATGGAGAAGAAACTACTAATATAAAAAATATTCACACAAATGGGTTAATTGCTCAGATATACCTTTTGTAAGACCAGCAGAAAGTCTCCAGCATGTCCTTGTTGCAGACCTCCAAGGCGCTACCTCTTTACATCTGGATTGCAATACAATATACCATTTCAATGGGTGGCTGCATATATGCAAAATGGACTGATCTAGCAGAGAAAAAGACAAAGAGGCAGTGTCACATACATACTCTGTTGTACTGGGCCGGAGAAAACAGGGATCAACGCAGCCTTATCCACGTGAAGAAAGATCTTCTCGCACTTCACCTGACATGGAGCTAAGCAGCAGCCTGCACTCCCCTTTTCTTGCCACACCATCTCCTGCTAGACAAAGACAGAAGATTGTAATCATTTGACTACTTTAACAAATAAGCATAATACATGTTCAATTTCCTGTGAAACACCAACTCCAATGATGGAAGTATGGATGCATTGGAAAGAACAATAATTAGTGGTAATGAATTCAGAACCCCTGAAGTAGAAGAAATAATAAATCAAGATTTGAAGAAGTCCAAGATGGCATCACAACTTTGCTTATGATCACTAATAGTAAGACAATAGAAATATATCTAATAAACCATTTCTTGCTTGCTCAATTAAAATCCAATGATCACCTAAGGTGTGGGAACCTCGAAGAAAACAAAGAAAAATGAAAAAAAAAAGCAGTCGCAATGTGTTTTTTTCACAAATAAATTCATGCCAGCAAGATAGAAAAATATGGGGCCATCTTTTTAAGCAAAACAGCACACATGTTTATTGAGCCTTTAACATCCAAAAGTTCAATAACTCCCCCCGAACAATGTTGTTCGTAGCATTTATAATTTAGGGAAACTCAAATAAAAACCCTGGCGTGGTAACTAACATAGTTTGTGTGATAATTCTGAAGAAAATAAAGACATCTCTGTTTAGATACAGAAGCACCTTGCAACCTTGCAGTAATAAATCACGCGCCAACATGACTTCACAATATATACTGAGAATCATAACATGTGCATATACCTATTTATCATCTGAGTACCCATAAGTTGCTTCAGATCTGTCAAACAAGGCATGCTCATGGATCTGCAGATGCTTCAGATCTGCCAAACAATGCATGCTTTTTTCCAATATAAATCCATCAAAGATTAATATATATTGTAATTGCATTAGCGAATGATAAAAAAAATAGAATAACTACCTTGGCTGGTCTATGCATACCAACTTCTGTAGATCGGCCATCTTTGTCGTTTTATAAAGCTTCTAGGTAGTCTGTTTATCACATTCATGTCAACTATCTTGCAATGCCTTGAGAAATTCCCGTGGACCATCCAAGTATACCTATCCACATGCTCCTGTGTCTATGGTACAGTGCATGTACTGTGACCAAAGCAATGGTTCATGTCACCCACGCAGACAAAAATTAGCATCTAACTCTTACAGAAAGGACGAACTGAAGACAACCAGATACATGATTATGCAAGTCTATTACTATATGTCCCTAAATGACTATGTTTCAAAGTGGATTTAACAGCGAGATATTCACATAACATACCTATATAAGCAAGAGTTACAGAATAGTAGAAATTGCAAATAACATATAGCAACCAAAGGACAGACACAACATCTGAAGAACTTCCATTGTTCAGCAATCATAAAGATCTCATATAATCAACAAAGAGAGACAACGGCATGCTATGTAACCAGAAAAAGAGCCAGAATTCCTTGCCAAGATTAATGACATTTGCAATCATCGTCATATTGTTCACTTTAACAGGGAGTGAAGCCGCGGCATTATTAACCATCTCCTTGATAGAACTAACTCGGGCAGTGACCTAGGTTGCCTACAATAAGAAATACATAATAGGCCATGAGATAAATTCAGAAGAATAAAATTACAAGCACAAACACCTGCTTGGAGTTTCATCAAATACCTCATAGGCGGAGATTAAAAAGAAGTTGTAGAGACAAGAAAGAGAAGCTATAGGGATGAAATCAGAAGAGGGAAGGTGAGGAGGAACATCAGGAAGGAACAAAAGAGTTTGGGGACCTGTAAGTGGTGCAAATGCCACCATGTCTTCTGGAACCAAGGTCGTGGCGGGCTGCAACGGCCAGTGCTTCTCCTGTTCAGAACCTAGTAGTGAGAAGTGAAACCTAACAACAGCGCAAGGGAAAAGGGCTCGGCCACTCACCTCAATACAATGTCGGCGTCCATCTCTAGCGGTGGAGGCCGAATCCCTCTGTCGGTCCACATCTCGCTCGCCTACTCCCCCATGTCAAACCCTGCCTCCCTTAGCCATGGCACCGTGCTGTTCCCCTCCTCTCAGCGGCCACTCACCTCCATGTGACCGGACGCCTCCCGGCGACCGGAGGCCATGATCCTTGACGGCACCTCAGGGCCGCGGCCGGTTCTTCTCTAGGCAGCTTCCGCCGCGACTTAGAGCAGGAGGAAGAGGCGGTAAGAGGGGAGGAGAAGAGCTCGACCAGGGATTGTAGGAGAAGGCGTCCGCGCGAGGTACCTGCTGATGACGGCGACGGCGTGGGCGTTGAGGAGGAGCCGGAGCCGGAGCTGGGACGTGGCGGCGGAGATAGGGGAAAGAGAAAGACATGGACAGAGATGTCGGGTGTGAGCAAATGGCTAGGGTTTTCCCTAGGAGGATCTGGTATTGGTATTGCCTCACGCATATCCCTCTGCGTCCAACCAGCGAGCGACATCTGGACCAACCGGATGGAGAGCGAACGAGGCGCTCGCCCAGCCCGTGCACGCCTGGTGGCCTATCGTGGATGGGCTCGGAAGGCTCCATGAGGGTGCACCGTTCATACCTTTAGATGTAAGAGCTTTGTACTTAATGATGCAGCTAGTGCGCTGTTTAGGACTTGGGAACAGGGCCGGCCCTGGGGAGGGTCTGGCGGGGCGGCCGCCCCGGGCCCAGAAAAACTGGGGGCCCATATTTTCTGTATAGGCTTACTATACATTGCAGAAAAAAAAAGAGCAGTTTTACGATTTTATATGGACTTGGTCTACAGTTTGACCTTTTCTTTTTTCTATTGGTTTCCAAGCCGACTGGCCGGCCACGACTTGAGTCGCCTGAAATCCGTTCCATCTATCGATATGTGAAACATCGCCAATTTTTCCGAGCTCGATGCCTCGATTCCCTGTCTGCCCTCTCGCGGTTTGTGGCTATCGCCCAGGCCGCCTAGTTCCTGCCCTCGCTCTCGCCGAGCGCGATCGACTGACCGCGAGACAAGCTGCTAACTGCTGCCCTCGTGCGGACTACGGTGCTGCCTGCTAGTCCGCCGGCCAGTGGACATCGCAGTTGGCAGTCCCAGTCCGACCGTCGTCAATCAGTCAATCATCCAATCTGCATATTAGATTAGATAGAAGGTAAGAACGCTCGCTACCGTTCTTTTGGAATTCTACTATATGCTCGTCTATAATTCGGGTTCTGAATTTTGATTAGTAGTTGTTGTTCTTATTTGTAGGAGCGGAGTTAACTAGTCTGGCGACTCTATACATCGACAAGAAGTTAGTGGACGAGTTTGATATTGATTCCATCATCATGGACTTTGCTTCTAGGAATTGGTGGAGAAAATTTTAAGGTACCATGTAAACATTATTTTATATGAATATTGAAGTTATGTATACTTAAAAGTATTTATTTTTCATCATCTCATACATGCGGAAAAAGTAGTAAGAGGGGCCCAAAATTTTAGTTTCGCCCGGGCCTCAAAAATCTCAGGACCGGCCCTGCTTGGGAATAGTAAAAGAAATTGTGCGGTCAAGCACAAGTGCACGAGACCAACTCTCCAACCAAATATTCGTTTGTTAATCATATGGGTCTCATGACAGAATTTCATTTAGCAGGTTCGCGTGTTAATCATGTACAGATGGGTCGCCGACGCCGAGATCGGTCATGTGGCTCCATTCTTTGACTAATCCGCGTGGCCCACAGATTTATACACATGCAACCAACCTGTGCGTAGCAACATCCGCTGGCCTGTCAACATCTAGGCTTGGCACTAGGCAGTTCGCAAATGCACATCGATCCAACATATACCCACCGCCCGTAGAATTAAGAATACCCTTATTTCCAATACTCCCTCGTTCCAAAAAACAATATCACTATCTAAACTTATGTTTAAAACGGAGGGAGTACTACTCTATAAACAGTGCAAAAACTTTTCGGAGAGCTAATTACACTGTCCACATAGTTGTCATTTAGGTGCATTTTAGTCCCAATAGTTGTAAATTGGTGCAAATCAATCCCACATAGTACACATTTTACACATGACAGTCACGTTGGCACCTGGGTAGCTCACGAAAATTGCATGTAAGTCCATGGGATTTCTGGCAACCCAAAATATAGTCCCCGCTACGACAGCCACTCCAAAAATTACAAAGGGGTACCTATTTTGTTGCATATATTTTCCCGCACCGTCACTTTTGTTGGCGACAATCTCACCTCCATTTGTCTTATACTGACATTAACAGTGTGGTTCCCACCGTCCTCTATGTCCTAGCGCTACCGTGGAAGGCTTTGAACAACCGCCGTGTTACGCTGCACCCTTGTTCTACTCATTTTCGCTTGGATTTCTGCTTGAACCCTGGGGTTTATCTATGGTTCATTGTTGGGGATGATAAATCACAATGTGGTCAAAATTTTAGATGAAATAACGTTTGATTGTGGTGTGGCAACGGTTACTGTTACTATGCCTAATCAGTAATCACTATAACCTCAAGATTGTGGATGAACAAGGGGAAAGTTATGCTTTTTTAGTTTTGAGATAGTTGACATCTATTTAGCTTTCTTTATGTGTACAATGTGGTGCACGCTCAAATTACTAATTTTTATTAGTGCCTTGCTTCTCCGAATTTGACTAAATTTGGGTGTCTTGTTTCAACTATTCAGAAGTGTAGCCTTGAGTTGGACTGGAATCTTAGTAGAAACACGACACCTAACTTGCTTGGAAAAAAAGCTTTGATGTTGATGTATTATCATGTTTCAGATAGAATGTGGTTTCCACTCAATTTAGGGCTTGTTTGGTTCTCAGCCACACTTTGCCAAGCCAAAATTTGGCAATTTGGCATGTGTTTGGTTCTTGCCACACTTTGGAACTGCCACATTTCACTATCCATATGGCCCACTTGCCATAGAGTAAATTTTTTGCCAACTTTTGCCACACTTTGTGGCTTCCAAAATCCTAGCCACACTTTTGTGGCTGCCACATTTGCCAAAGTTAGGCTTGGCAAAGTGTGGCTGGGAACCAAACAGGCCCCAACTGCCATGTTTCCCTGAATCTGAAAGTTGCATTGTCGCAAATGTAGCACTGAAATCATTAACATTGGTAGTATGTTGGTTTTCTAGTGTAATTAAATCTTGTGTTATAAATGGGGTTGCCGTGTTCATTCTCTACCTCGAATATCTTGATTTCCAGTGTCAATAAGTATAGTGTTATGAACAATGCAAGTGGAATAATGTAGATTGTGTATAGTACCGTAACTTGAATTTCTACATGTTTCTGTATTGATTGGAAAATAAAGACTTGTTTTTGTTCAGCTGGACCATAATGGATTTTTCTGTGGTTTACGGTTTAATTGAACTTATGATAATGGAACTACATATTTCGTAGATGTGAAACTTTTCACTATGTTGGATTGAAGATTTCTTGAAGCATCTTAGATGTGAGATGGATGGTATGTTGCATGTATAGTGGCATAAGTCAAGGAAAGACCTACTAGATGGATTATAGTGCATTAAGTGTGACACTGACATCGTGGACATTATTGAATCCACAACAGAGAAGAAAATACTGACACTGCTAATTTATTACAATAATTTCCTACTGACATTTGAGGGATGATCTAGTATGGAAGAAACCTAGGAATGTTGCAACAGGCAAAGGAAGTAGCTTAGCACTGATGACGTTAGGTTTAGGTGTAGCTAGCAATTCAGTAGAAGAAGGAAGCAGAGGAGAAGAATACCATGCACAAAATTTCCTAACTAAAGTAATACAAACTCCATATAAACACAGTCATTAGCGAATCTGATTCCACCTTTGCTGATAGTGACTATGATTTGAAAGATGGAGATGATGATTTATTCACTTACAATATTAACAGAGAGGTACTATATCACAATGAACATGCCAATGAATTTTAATTGGAGGATGATGAAGCATTACAAGACACTTCACTGAATTTGATGATGGGAGATGAGGAGCGGTTGCAGGAAAAATTTAGGTTGTTCAATCCTCAAGTTGACATGGACTATCATGAGTTCAAACTAAACTCGACTAGTCTGCTTGCAAAAAGGTGGTTCTTGGAAGGGTGCATGAGCCCGATCTTCGATCTTCGCCACATCATGTGCGTCAATGCCGACACGTCACGTAAAGGTAAATTTTCTCCTTTATACAATGGACTATGTGGAATGGTATGCTACTTCATACTCCGTCTTTTGCCTATGATAGGAATGCATCGACAAGCATAGAGGGAAGGGAGGCTGCCATGGTCGCTCGAAGAGTCAACACCTATGTCGTGGAAGCATGGAATAGGAGATGGAAGAAACTCCAGCCGCAACTACGCCGGAGTCTTCGACCTCGTCGACTCACACCGAAGTCTCTGGCCCATGAAGATCAGACCGGAGTCTCCGGCCTACATACACCAAAGTCTCCAGACTAAGTGAGGCACCTGCCACAAGTCATTTAGGGCCAAGACCCATGTACCCCTTGTATACCTAAACTATCCCTCCAGTACCGGCTCCCTATATATAGGCTCCCACCTCCCCCTTCATGAGACTAGTATATGATTGAGATGAATTGGCTTAGGCCTTCCCATATGGGATCAATGACACCTCTTAGTAACTAATCACTACCAAGTTGTATCAAGGCATCTTTATGTGATCGGTCTCACTCGTATGATTCTACTACGGTCTCTCATCCGAGTGATTCTACCGGTTGTATACCGATCTTTCTTTCTCGGGGATTCTACCTCGTGTCTCTTCCTGAGAGATTCTATCGAAACAGTGGTTCGGGCCATTGAGGTTAAACCGGAATTGTATCGGGTAGTGTTTTGCGTGTCTTCGTCATGTTCTTCACGTTCTTCCTCCCCCCCCCCCGCCTTTCCCTTAGTCACTTCGTGAGATCGGGCCACACAATCGAGGCTTACCCCACATCAGTGCAGGCCCTTTATTTGTGTAGATGGTTGCCGGTTCTTGGGAGTGGTCAGGTGCGGGATGATGTCAAGATTTAAAACAATTATCCATTCACAGAAATGAGTGACAAACACAAGATATTAGTTGCATTGATTTTTTCATGCATTTTACTATGTTTGTATTTTTTTATGATTTTCCAATATTACTTATAGACTAGAAAAATAATTTATGATTTTTCAATATTATGGACTGCAAATTATTTTATGGATTGCACTATAAATTGCTTAGTATTTTTCGGTATTTTGTTAAGATTTTCCAATATTATTTATGGACTGTAAAAGTATTTTATGGATTGTACTTATTATTTAATAGTTTTTTGTACTTGTCATGATTTTTCCAACATTATTTGTGGAATGAAAAAATTATTCATGGATTGTACAATATTATTTAGTAATTGTTTGCATTTTCCATGTTTTTTCCAATAATAAATTGTATTTTTTCCAATGACAATAAATAAATGGTAGCTATATTTGTGGGGACTAACAAATGATGTGAAGAATGTTTGCCCATATGCAAAATATAGCTTTGAATTTAACTAAAATCATGGATTTAGAGCACTCAAAAGAGATAAATCCTTGATATCAATCAAATTCAAAGCTGCACTTCTAAAAGTAGAAACAAGACACCTAACTTGCTAGGGAAGAAGGCTTTATTAATTGAACTATTTTTTTTATTTTTCTTGGTTTTTCTAAGAACAAATGGTATTTTTGAAACCATAGAAGAACTAATTTTATTTTTGCGATGAGAATAATAAATGCTGGCTACTTTTGTGGGGATTAACAAATGATGCGAAGAATGTTTAGGCACATGCAAAATACAGATTTTGTGTTAGGCTTTTGTACTTCCAATTTTTCTAGAAAGCAGGTCGTAGACGTAGAAAAGACATTGGTACCGAGTATTTTGAGGACACGAAACGCAAAAGGTAACAACGACACGTCCAGCTTTTCACCACCTCCTTTGGGCTTTGGTGATGGTGCACGAAAGCTACACGGTGTGCAGTGCAGGGAACGGCAAGGTGAGATGCCAGTAGAGCTCAACAAACAGCGCGAGTAAGCGAAAAGCAAAGTCAAAGGCCAAAGGCCACGCAAACGCAACCACCCGATATAAAGTGAGGCCAAAAGTTCCTTCACGCGAGCAAATACTGTACAAAAGGCAAACTGAAAATTTAAAAACTGGGAACGAAATACACGTCTTCAACTCACGGGTAGCGAAACATCCCCGTCGCTGCGCGCCGCACAGGCCACAGGCGCACACCGACACTTCCTCGTAGGCCCCACCTGCCAGCCTGCCACCCACCACGCGTTCCCTTCACTTATAAACAACCAGCCAGCTCTACTCTCTCTCTCCTCAAGTAGCAGTAAACCCCACTTCTCACTCCTCCATTCTCCACCTCCCACCACCGCAAACGCAGCACCGACCCGCACCTAATCCCGAGCCAGCTGCCAGAACCCGCCGCCATGGGCGCGCCGCTCTACGGCGCTGTCCTCCTCTTCCTGGTCCTCGCCGCGGCCACCGCGGATGTGGTGCCGGAGCAGCAGCAGCAGAAGCAGCCCGCATTGCCCTCCTCCCAGTCGGCGGCGGGTGGCGCCGGCAGCAGCAGCAACAGCTCTACGGTGGGGGTGAACTCCAACTCCGTGCTGGTGGCGCTGCTGGACTCGCACTACACGGAGCTGGCGGAGCTGGTGGAGAAGGCGCTGCTGCTGCAGTCCCTGGAGGACGCCGTGGGCCGTGGCAACGTCACCATCTTCGCCCCGAGAAACCAGGCCCTGGAGCAGGAACTGGACCCGGAGTTCCGCGCCTTCCTCCTCGAGCCGCGCAACCTGCGCTCCCTCCAGCGCCTCCTCCTCTTCCACGTCCTCCCCTCCCGCCTCCACTCCGCCTCGGGCGCCTGGCCCGCCGCCGGCGCCGCCTCCACCGCGCGGATGACGCTCTCCGGCGAGCACCTGGAGCTCTCCGCCGACACGGAAAACAGCATGCTCGTCGGCGCCGCGGCGGTGACGAAGCCGGACGCGGTGGTGCGGCCCGACGGCGTGATCCACGGCATCGAGCGGCTGCTGGTCCCGCGGTCCGTGCAGGAGGACTTCAACCGGCGGCGCAGCCTGGCGGCGATCTCGGCGGTGCTCCCCACGGGCGCGCCCGAGGTGGACCCGAGGACGCACCGGCTGAAGAAGCCGGCCCCGCCCGTGCCCCTCGGCGCGCCGCCCGTGCTGCCTGTGTGGGACGCCATGGCGCCCGGGCCCTCCATCGCGCCGGCGCCCGCCCCCGGGCCCAACTCCGGGAAGGCCCACTTCGACGGGCACAGCCAGGTGAAGGACTTCATCCAGACGCTGGTCCTCTACGGCGGGTACAACGAGCTGGCCGACATCCTGGTGAACCTCACCTCGCTGGCCACCGAGATGGGGCGGCTGGTGTCGGAGGGGTACGTGCTCACGGTGCTGGCGCCCAACGACGAGGCCATGGCGCGGCTCACCACCGACCAGCTCAGCGAGCCCGGCTCGCCCGAGAACATCCTCTACTACCACATGGTGCCAGAGTACCAGACGGAGGAGAGCATGTACAACGCGGTGCGGAGGTTCGGCACCGTCAGGTACGACACGTTGAGGCTGCCGCAGAAGGTCACCGCCAGGGAGGCCGACGGCTCCGTCAAGTTCGGCCACGGCGAGGGCTCCGCCTACCTCTTCGACCCGGACATCTACACCGACGGCAGGATCTCCGTGCAGGGCATCGACGCCGTGCTCTTCCCGCCCGTCGACGACACCGCCAAGACCGGCGGCACTGTCGAAGCCGCTCCCGCTAGGAAGGCCCCCGCCGTCACCGGCACCGCCAAGTCCAAGCTCCGACGAGGTCAGTACACACTAACCTCTGCTCGCGTTATTCACACTACTTAATTAGTTAGCTTAAGATACAAGAGTATTATAAATCAACCCGGTAGTCCTGCTAGTCGCATTCGCCATTGCCGGCAATGCAAGCAAAGACCAGCACAATCTGTGGCGTTAATTAACACGTAGAGTTCCACGTCGAGCAACTAGTGGGACAGAAAGACAAAAGGTGCCGGTGGTCCCGGCGCCATTTAGTGGTGAAGTTAAGAGCCGTGATTGGGTACCAGATGCTGATGAATGAAAATTTTACTGAAGCACGTCATTCGATTGGGTAGAAACGGTGCGTGGCACGGTGCGTCGGGAGGTTGAAGAAACCGCGTGCGTGTGGGTGCGCGCACAGCTTTGTACGGGGAGACAGCGAGCTCTGAGCTGTGCATTGACATCGACGGCTCAACCTCAAGTGGTAGTGATGGGAGTCTAGCTGAGCTAGCTGGCCCCGTGCTGTCAGTCCCACGGGATCAATCCCGTGGCCCGCGCACCGAGGAGATCATCGATGCCACTACAGTCTACAGCTGTCCGTCAGCCCGTCCTGGCTGCGCGTGGGCCCTGCTCGTCAGTGGTCGTGCATTATTTTTTGCTCTGGCCTGCCTTGAGGTTGTTGGTGTCTGTCTCAACAAAAAGGAATCTCATATTTCTCTAAATTTAGACAGACAAATATGCAAATTCCTCTTTTAGGACGGAGTGAAGGAGTATTTTATTTTCTGCTGGAGGCTGAAGCGAGCCATGTAGCTAGTTACATAACCATCTGAAAATCTGGAATGTTTGCAAATTTGAGACAAGCAAATTTAGGGAAGAAGGAAGCAAGGCATAAAACAAAAGGTAGCAATGTAGCATGACATAGAGATGTGGGAGTATGTTTGGTGCTCACTCCTTGTCTCCAACCAGCACCGGATCATTGGCATCCAATGCTGATGTCTGACAAGTCACCTGTACACACGCGAGAGGGCTACGCACCACCAATCTAGCACCAACACCTGAAAGTCATAGACACAACTATGCACCTCATTACCATTTTTTAATACTGTTGGTATCTTCCTGGTGCCACTGTTTATACACATGTTTGTGATGCTCCATCCAGGATTATTGTCTGACGATCTTTTCTTCTCTTTGCTGATTTTCCAGGGAGGTTGTTGGAAGGGGCGTGCCAGATGATGGGCGTCTTCGTTCGCCGATCACGCTTCACCAGCTGCGAGTACTAGACCATGGCTGATGATGGCGATAGCAGGTGGACGCATATGTAGTACTTGCTCCTGCTTTGCTTTCCTCCTGAGGGTGATAGATGAACAGAAACCAAATATCATGCGTGGAGTTGAGCCACGAGGAGGAAGACCGCAGAGCTGCTGGTTGTTGGGCCGTCACAAAACTACTAGAGGAAAATGTGGATGCAAATTTGTTTATACTGGAGGTCGACATCGATGTATAGAAAAATATTTTTCTCTTCTTCTTTTTGGTTCTTTCATTTGTTGTTTATGATGTTACATGGTTTTTGATAAAGAGGAATTCCCCCAAAATGGGTAGCGTTCACCGACCACTCAATTTTTCTGCCTCTCCATATGCCTGTTTGATCCTACCCTTGATGATATTTTTCTGCCTCTCCCTATGCCTGTTAGATCCTACCCTTGATGATATTTTTCTGCCTCTCCCTATGCCTGTTAGATCCTACCCTTGATGATACATACAACAAATTGTATTAGCACCTGGTAGGAACTTGCATGATAATCAATCATTATGCAATATTTAAGAGAATACGATCAATCTTCCATGTGCAAGGGGTGGAAAGACACACAAACCATCGTGTTAAACATGCCCAACCGACAAAACAGTGTTATCTATATTATACTACATCATACTACAAAGACTGCCGACAAAAATCACATAAAAACAATTGCTCCGCAATGATCATGCCAAAGCTCCTCCAGCTGTAGTTTGAAGCAGCATAACTAAATAGATTGAAAAGTTAAAAGGTAGGTAGGCATGGCATATTCGGATCCATCTATCCATGCAGTTTTCCTCGATACACAGACTGTCAGGTTCCTAGCTGTTCACAATAATAGGATGTCACTCCGTGAACACCTCTGCTGCAAGAGAATGCCAGCCCACGGAACAATCTGAAATTGATATGTGGACCCTCAAATAATATGAGCTCATAGGCTGCAGAGCTTAAAAGCCTTGATAATGAGGTGGTCTACCGTGCTCAGGTATTCAGTTAACAACTACTAGTACTAGTATTTTGTAGGTTTGCACCAATGATCTACCGAACTGAAGCACAGCAGCACGTGTTAGGTGATCCTGCTCTCATGTGCTACACACTTCAAGAACTGAGCTAAGGTGGTCAGCCTGGTTACACAGCTTTGGATCATCATGCCCTCCTGGAGCTCAGTAGTTTGGCCTCATGTTGCCGTCGGATGATCAAAGACTGCTGGTAAAGGTTCAGGTCGAGACCGTCAACATTCCTGCCCACTCGTGCTTGTAGAATTGCCTGCTCGAGGTAAAATGATATAGCATCATTCCAATGGTACAAGACAGATTGATTGAGAAAAGCTGGACAAGGAGAAATAACTACATCGCTGTTTGGCTGGATAAGGAGTTCGCCGATGAACTGGTATGTCGAACTACAGCGGAAACTGATGTCTCTCAGGTGTTGAGTGTCGACCTTGAGCTTCGCGCTGCCATCTTGAATAACGGCAACCGCAGAGTCGACATCATATGAATGGAGGCTAAATAATTGCAAGGAAAGAACGTTAACAGAGTTTAAACTTGTGGTGATGTTCAGAAGTCAAAAAAATCATAATGTGGCACTGAACATACATTCCTGTTACTCGGAGGGATGCCCCTTGCTTGAACATCTCTGAGGATGGCTCTAGCTCTTGCAAAGTAACAGGCACACCTGGTTTTAGAGTAGAAGATGCCATCTAGGACCCAGAACTGATAAAACACAATAAACAAGTTATTTCTGGTCTCTGTCGGATCTCCACAAACAAGAAATGCACTAATACAGTTTCAACATTACAAGATAGTACACCGAACCAACAACATGGCACTGGACTGATAGTTTGCTTGGGGCAAATGGAATGCATACTTGGCGCTACTTATTCACAGAAGCATTGCCCACATCAATTTGTTTGCTTGGTTTCTGATGATCTTACTACTGGAATGCATAGTTGGGGCAAGTACAGATACTGTTTCAACATTAGTACTGGAATGCATACTTGGGGCTAGGTATTCACAAAAGCATTGCCCGCATTGATTTGTTTGCCTGGTTTCTTATGGTCTTACCTGTCCACATTACACATCCTAGAACTCTAACAGACCTTAATTACACTAGCGCTTCATAGAATGGTTAAGCTAATGATCCACGTTATATCCAGATGAATGGAGACAGCAATATGCATACTTAAGTTCTCTAAATAAACAATTCCTTTGTGATGGAAAAAAAAACACTTTTGAAGTACAATAAATAGTATGGCCTTTCCAGTAAATCAAACAAGTCCAAAATTGCTAAAATAACATGATCTGGTTATCTTTTTTGAAGAAAAGCTGAAGTATAGCTTATTTGATATGACTAGGATTTTTATCAAATGAAAAAGTACATGGTGCTGTTGCAAACAAGTTCTTGACAGATGTATCAATTTTGACAATCGTACCAAACACGAAAAGTAAAGGGTGCTAAGGTCTCATGTCCATCACAAACCCCAGAAGAAGAAAGCAGTATGTTACACATTCAGAATCTGAGCATCTGAGCTGTGACGGAATGAAGTAAAATAAATAGTATGGCCTTTCGTGTAAATCAAACAAGTCCGGAATTGCTAAAATAACATGATCTGGGTATCTTTTTTGAAGGAAAACTGAAGTATAGCTTATTTGATATGACTAGGATTTTTATCATAGGATAAAGTACATGGTGCTGTTGCAAACAAGTCCTTGACAGATGTATCAATTTTGGCCATCGTACCAAACATGAAAAGTAAAGGGTGCTAAGGTCTCATGTCCATCGCAAACCCCACAAGAAGAAAACAGTGTGTTACACATTCAAAATCCGAGCATCTGAGCTGTGATGAAATGAACTAAAAAAAATGTAGTTATCCTTTTGACATCAACTTTGGTTTCTAAAATAGCCACTGAAGTGTTATGACTGTAAGTGTACATATTATGATCATTCTTTTACTTCCAGCATGAACACAAAGATGAAGTGATACCAATATCAGCAAACCCTGGTTGGCAATAATAGGCTAACAGTTTTCACAAAGATTCCTAATTCCTAGAAAGACATAATGGAGTCCTCTACAGGAATCAGGTTAGAATAAACATTGATGAGATAAAACAGCTATCACTATGGAAAAATATATTGTGTATAGTGTACTGATCTGGCATTGTAATCTCACTTATGGAGAAGTCATTGCACAGGAGGAAAAGAAAAGAAATACTTTTATGGGCATAAGACGTTAGCAAACAAGTTCTAGGCAGACTTATGCAATCTGATAATGGTACCACACTGAAAATTGAAAGCTGCTAACGTCTATGCCCATCGCGAACCCCAGAAGCAGAAAGCAGTATGTTACACAATCAGAATCTGAACATCTGAGCTGTGATCAACTAAATTTTTTTGTAGATAGTCGCTCGTCGTCAACTTCGGTTTCTAAAACAGCCCCTTAAATGTTACGACTGTATGTCTACAGATGATTTTTTTTTAATTTCCAGCACAATCATAGATGGAATGATACCAACAAGAGCAAACCCTGATTGACTATAACAGGTTAACAATTTCCACAAAGATTCCTGATTGCTGGTAATGCATTATGGAGGCCTCTACAGAATCGTGTTACAATAAAAATGCATAGTGCTGTAGCAAACAAGTTCTTGTCAGCCTTATGCAACTTGACAACGGTACCAAACATTAAAGTTAAAAGCTGCTAACGTCTTATGTCCATCAAGAACCCAAGAAGAACGCAAATTGTTACGCATTCAGAATCCGGTGAAATTAAATTTTTTTTTTGGATATTCTTTTGTTGTGAAACAGCCACTGAAACGTTATGACTGTACGTGTACATATGATTTTTTTTTTTTTTTACTTTCAGCAGATACATAAAGATGGATTGATATAAACAGGAGCAAACCCTGATTGACAATAACAGGTTAACAATTTCCACAAAGATTCCTAATTCCTAGCAATGCATTATGGAGTCCTCTACAGGAATCATGTTAGAATAAAAAAATGATGAGATAAAGCAGGTATTACAATGGGGAAATTGTTGTGTACTGATCTAGCACTGTTATCTCCTTTATGGAGATGCCATTTCACTGGAGGAAGCCAAAAAGCGCTTCAAAATCAGTAACATACATAGGTGGATCATTTCGGGGCACCTTTGAGCTACAACCATAAACAGAGGGCGAATATTACCATCAGAGGTTCAAAAGAAAAGATGGAGGAGGGACAAATGAAAAAGGAAATCATATGTACATCCAAACCTATACAATACATACATCATTTCAACATTCAGACATGAAATCCTTATTACTTGATTCTCACATGAACCTTGTCTTCACCAATACATTTGGCAACAGCTAACAGCATACCTAATATGCACGGGGTAGAAGAGACCTAATAAAGTCCACAACCCTGGCAGCAATTTCCTCTGCACCGAACGCCGGGTCTGTTGTATCTACGATGATCCTCGGAACATCCCCAATTTCATAGTCTGTGCAACCTTGGTAACCCTCAACAAGACTTTCCAGCTCGGCCCAGGTCTTTGGCTTATGCCACCCATCACCACCACCATTGGCCAAAGCACCCCCACGCTCCTCCAGCCTGCGGCGCCACACATCTTCGTCGCCCGGTCGGCATTCCACGACGACAACAAGTGTGGCCGGCAGGCGGGCCAGCATGTCAAGATGCGCAGGACGTGACAGCGGGGAGTCGAGGACGACAGACAAGCCGAGCTGGAGCTGCCTCTCGGCCAACCTCCACAGCACGGCGTAGGAGAGCTCGTTGAGCATGCCGCTGCCGCCGGCGGCGCCCTCCAGGTGCAGCGTGCAGTCCCGCACGTCGTCCTTGTCCAGGAGCGGGCACCGGAGCGCGGAGGCGATGGCGCGCGCCGCCGTGGACTTTCCGGAGCCAGGGTGGCCCTTCATCGCCACCACCACCCTCTCCGCTGCCGGCGGACCAGATCGTTCCCCGGCCATGGCCACGCCCCCTCCTACCTAAACAATTTAACAACCCTAGTTGCTGCTCTGCCGGTTCCTTGGCTCGCTCCCCCTCAACCCGCAAATGGCTTTTTGGCTCCAATTAACCAGCACAAAGAAAACAGTGGGATCTTATCCCTAATTTAGCAAGAAGCCAAGAACCTCGCAATCTATCTAAGGCCCAGAAGCATCTAGGCCGGGATCCGACAAAAAGAACAGCGAGTGCGAGGGATAAGTATGAAAAATCTGTTGGGGCAAGTGTCAGTACCTATCTGCGGTGGTGGCCGGCGACGGTGACGCCAGGCGATGGTGACCGCCGTGCTCCAGGAAGCCGTGGCAGGACGAGGATCAGGAGGGGGAGCGCACTGCACACGCACGCGCTTGTCAAATGGGCCATGCCCGGAAGAGAATAACTTACTCAGCACTCAGGCCCAAATATGACGGGCTCGGATGCCTGGATGCCCATAAACAAACTTGCTCAGGTGGCCCATATGGGTAGGGGTGCGTTCGGTCTGAACAAGAAAATTTGTTTTCATTTCACTCAGGAAAGAGATAATATGGTTATTGAATAATACTGAATACTCGAAACCGAAATTAGAACTTTTCTCCAAAAAAAAAACCTAAATTAAGACTTAGAACTAGAAAACTGAGAATTCAGTTAACCCTAAATTTCAGTTAGGTTTTGGTTTAAAACCTAATTTATTTGCAGATATGCACATAAGACCATTTAGTAGCACCTTGAGTTCTTGACAGTGATTTAACACAACTTCTGACGATTCACAAAAGGAAATGCAAGTTTTGACGGCTAACACCGCAAACAGTGTGCAGTACATTATTTTTTTTAGGAGGTAAAGAAAATATATTATATTTTTTAGGAGGTAAAGAAATATATTAATTAAATATATGTGTAATTGCATTCCCTTAGTACGGAATCTGGAATCTCTTCTGGCCCTGACCCAAGCCATATAGCAGTATGATACGATTTATTTTTCTCTAAAGACCTTTGTTTATCGAATACGAGTACCTAAAAGTACTTGTTTGGTGTAAGATCACTATGAACGAGTGTTTGCGAACTTTATAGAATTATAATAAAAGTACTTCATTTGATTTTTATAAATAGATGGAAATAGGTCAGAGCCAAGGCTTTACTTGAAGCCGTGCATACACAAATAGGATAAAAAGATCAAATGAAGCACAAATACGTGTTATCGAACAAATAGAGATCATGATACATGTGGAAGATGCATCCTAATAATACCATAGCCTATTGCTCCATGCATTATGTATTCAGTTATCTAACCGTGACTCCATCGACTTGTGTGGGGCTCCCACGGGTTAGCAGGATCTATGACATCACGGTTGATCTAAAAAAAGTCACTTTCGAGCTAGCTAGCCTACAACCCAACAGTCGACGAGGTTAGCTCATAGCTCTCAAGTTAAAAAAAAGCATACTTATTTGTGGACAGAGAAGATGATGTGGGCATTACCCTTCAGGTACCCAACATTAGTCTACCTCCCTTGGTCCACGTAGGGGCCCATGAAGATTGCCCAAAGACTAAGGTGGGTCCATACATCGATTCCAACAAAGGAGACCTGCCAGAAGATGGATTCTTGATGAACAAGGCAAGAAAACATCGTTAAATGAAAGACTAGATTAGATTTCATTGTAACCTAGTCGAGTTCGAACAGGACTCTCGGGACCTGGCCTGCTATATAAAGGCCAGGAGAGGGCATGCCGAAGAACACAACAACAATACGTAGAACCACCGCAACTTAGAGCACAAACCCTAGAATCCTTGCCTCCCGGCGAGTTGACCATAGCAGCCTATCGATCGGCTACCCCATTGTAACTCGATATTCGATAATCAAGATTAGACAAGCAGGAAGTAAGGGTTTTACCTCATTGAGGGCCCCAAACCTGGCTAAATCTCTCTCCCCGTTTGTTTGGTATTCAATGTCTCGTGCTAGCATGCAGGATTCCGTCAACCCTAAACCCCTCATGGTGGGCATTGCCGAGGAGCACCCTCGTCATCCTTCCTCTTACTATTCCTCCTCCACATGGGCGTGGGGATGTTCCCATTGAGTTCATCATCATCCTTGTCCATGGAGGAGCATTGGAAAGAGTCTCCCAAAGAAATCCTAAAACCCTGACAGATAGAAACAACGAAAACAAAGAACGCTCAAAAGCTCTCTGTGCGAGATTAGAGCAACAAAAAGGGGTATATGTTGACGGTTTTTAGGTCAAAACGAAGCGTCAGAGTCCAAAACGAGACGAAATGGGACTCCGAGGGACAAAAGGGGTAGGCCCACGTGGCCAGGGAATCTAGCCGCGTGGGGTGTTCCCTTTTCCTCCTCGGTGCTCAGTTCCTTCCAAGTTTCTTGTCTGGCACGTCAATTTCCATAAAAATGACTCCCGTAAAATCTTACGTAATTCCGAGAAAGCTGCAAACACGAAAGTTACCTTTTATTGATTTAGGGTTTCTGAAACTGCATAATTCTTCGCAATTACCTCTTCCGGTGTCCATAAATTCAACTCTTGCACCATTCCAATGAAACTCTTTCATGCAATATAATGTTTTAGGTGTTGTCCATTGACTACATGGTGTTTACCTTTCATATCACCGTGAAGACGGATAGCTCCTGAACGGTACACCTCCTGTATCACTAATGGTCCTTGCCATTTTGAAGCTAACTTTCCTGCAGAAAACTTGAAATGAGAGTTGTATAATAGAACTTGATCACCTACTTTGAATTCTTTCCTTTTAATTTTCTTATCATGCCAAATTTTAACTTTCTCTTTAAACATCCTAGCACTTTCATAAGCTTCATTTATCCATTCATCTAGAAGGTTTAAATCAAGAATTCTCTTCTCGCTCGTAGTTTTAAAATCAAAGTTCAATTGTTTAATAGCCCATCTAGTTTTATGTGAAAGAGATATGCCCTAGAGGCAATAATAAAAGTGGTTATTATTTATATCTTTATGTTTATGATAAATGTTTATATATCATGCTAGAATTGTATTAACCGAAACATTAGTACATGTGTGATATGTAGACAAACAAGAAGTCCCTAGTATGCCTCTTAAACTAGCTTGTTGATTAATGGATGATTAGTTTCATAATCATGAACATTGGATGTTATTAATAACAAGGTTATATCATTATATGAATGATGTAATGGACACACCCAATTAAGCGTAGCATAAGATCTCGTCATTAAGTTATTTGCTATAAGCTTTCGATACATAGTTACCTAGTCCTTATGACCATGAGATCATATAAATCACTTATACCGGAAAGGTACTTTGATTACACCAAACACCACTGCGTAAATGGGTGGCTATAAAGGTGGGATTAAGTATCCGGAAAGTATGAGTTGAGGCATATGGATCAACAGTGGGATTTGTCCATCCCGATGACGGATAGATATACTCTGGGCCCTCTCGGTGGAATGTCGTCTAATGTCTTGCAAGCATATGAATGAGTTCATAAGAGACCACATACCACGATACGAGTAAAGAGTACTTGTCGGAGACGAGGTTGAACAAGGTATAGAGTGATACCGAAGATCAAACCTCGGACAAGTAAAAATATCGCGAGACAAAGGGAATTGGTAATGTATGTGAATGGTTCATTCGATCACTAAAGTCATCGTTGAATATGTGGGAGCCATTATGGATCTCCGGATCCCGCTATTGGTTATTGGTCGGAGTGAGTACTCAACCATGTCCGCATAGTTCTCGAACCGTAGGGTGACACACTTAAAGTTGGATGTTGAAATGGTAGTACTTGAATTATGGAATGGAGTTCGAATATTTGTTCGAAGTCCCGGATGTGATCCCGGACATCACGAGGAGTTCCGGAATGGTCCGGAGAATAAGATTCATATATAGGATGTCATTTTATGTGAATAAAATGTCGCGGAAGGTTCTATGGAAGGTTCTAGAAGGTTCTAGAAAAGTCCGGAAGAAACCACCAAGGAAGGTGGAGTCCACAAGGGACTCCACCTCCATGGCCGGCCAACCCTAGTGGGGGAGGAGTCCCAAGTGGACTCCCCTAGGGGGCCGGCCACCCCCACATGGGAGGTGGGAATCCCACCTTTGGGTGGGAGTCCTAGTTGGGCTAGGTTTGCCCCCTCCTATGGAAGGTTTTGGTTCGGGTCTTATTCGAAGACTTGGACACCACCTCTTGGGGTTCCACCTATATAATGAGGGGCCAAGGGGAGGGGGCCGGCCACCCAAGAACCACCAAGGTGGCCGCACCCCATAGTGGCCGGCGCCCCCTCTCCCCAAACCCTAGCCGCCCGCTCCTCCACATCCCGCATAGCTTAGCGAAGCTCCGCCGGACTTCTACACCGCCACCGACACCACGCCGTCGTGCTCGTCGGATTCAAGAGGAGCTACTACTTCCGCTGCCCGCTGGAACGGGAGGTGGACGTCGTCTTCATCAACAACCGAACGTGTGACCGAGTACGGAGGTGCTGCCCGTTCGTGGCGCCGGAACCGATCGTGATCAAGATCTTCTACGCGCTTTTGCAAGCGGCAAGTGAACGTCTACCGCAGCAACAAGAGCCTCATCTTGTAGGCTTTGGAATCTCTTCAAGGGTGAGACTCGATACCCCCTCGTTGCTACCGTCTTCTAGATTGCATCTTGGCTTGGATTGCGTGTTTGCGGTAGGAAATTTTTTGTTTTCTATGCTACGTTTTCCTACAGTGGTATCAGAGCCGTGTCTATGCATAGATGGTTGCACGAGTAGAACACAATGGTTTGTGGGCGTTGATGCTCTTGTTATCTTTAGTTGAGTACTTTGCATCTTTATGGCATAGTGGGATGAAGCGGCTCGGACTAACTTTACATGACCGCGTTCATGAGACTTGTTCCTCGTTCGACATGCAACTTGTATTGCATAAGAGGCTTTGCGGGTGTCTCGTCTCTCCTACTATAGTAAAGATTCAATTTACTCTTCTATTGACAACATTAGTATCAACGTTGTGGTTCATGTTCGTAGGTAGATTAGATCTATATCGAAAACCCTAAACCACGTAAAATATGCAAACCAAATTAGAGAGCGTCTAACTTGTTTTTGCAGGGTTTGGTGATGTGATATGGCCATAATGTGATGATGAATATGTATGAGATGATCATTATTGTATTGTGGCAACCGGCAGGAGCCTTATGGTTGTCTTTAAATTTCATGTTGAGTAGTATTTCAAAGTAGTTGTAATAGTTGCTACATGGAGGACAATCATGAAGACGGCGCCATTGACCTTGGTGCTTCGCCGACGATGATGGAGATCATGCCCGAAGATGATGGAGATCATGTCCGTGCTTTGGAGATGAAGATCAAAGGCGCAAAGACAAAAGGGCCATATCATATCACATATGAACTGCATGTGATGTTAATCCTTTTATGCATCTTATTTTGCTTAGATCGCGACGGTAGCATTATAAGATGATCCCTCACTAAAATCTCAAGATAATAAAGTGTTCATCCTTAGTAGCACCGTTATCAAGTCTTATCGTTTCGAAGCATCTCGTGATGATCGGGTGTGATAGATTCGATAAGTACTTACAACGGGTGCAAGACAGCTTTTGCACATGCGGATACTAAGGTGGCCTTGACGAGCCTAGCATGTACGGACATGGTCTCGGAACACGTGATACCGAAAGGTAGAGCATGAATCATATGATTGATATGATGAACACTTTGAGTGTTCGCCATTGAAATTACACCTTTTCTCGTGATGATCGATTTGAGGTGCGATGGATTTGGTTCGTGTGATCACTAAGACAATGCGAGGGATATTGTTTTGAGTGGGAGTTCACCTAGATTTTTAATTATGTTGAATTAAAATTTGAACTCAATTTGTCATAAACTTAGTCTAAACTATTGCAAATATATGTTGTAGAGATGGCGTCCTCAATCAATTTTAACCAGTTCCTAGAGAAAGAAAAGCTTAAGAGCAACGGTAGCAACTTCACCGATCGGTTCCGTCATGTGAGGATCTTCCTCTCCGGCGGAAATCTGCAATATGTGCTTGATGCACCGCTAGGTGACCCTCCTGCATAAACCGAAACCGATGAAGTAAAAGCTGTTTACGAGACTCGGAAAACTCGGTACTCTCAAGTTCGGTGTGCCATCCCGTGCGGTCCGGAATCCGATCTTCAAAAACGTTTTGAGCACCACGATCCTCATGAGTTGATGAATGAGCTGAAAGCTATTTTTGAGACTCATGCGGCCGTGGAATGCTATGAAGCATCGAAACATTTCTTCAGCTGTATGATGGAAGAAGGCAGCTCCATTAGTGAGCACATGCTCGCCATGACCGGGCATGCGAAGAAACTCGGTGACTTGGGAATAGTGATTCCTAACGGATCGGGGATTAATCGTGTCCTTCAATCACCGCCACCAAGTTATAAGAACTTTGTGATGAACTACAATATGCGGAACATGAACAAGGAGTTACTCGAACTCTTTGGCATGCTAAAAGCTGCTGAGATTGAGATCAAGAAAGAGCACCAAGTGTTGATGGTCAACAAGACCACCGGCTTCAAGAAACAGGGCAAGTCTAAGGGAAAATTCAAGAAGGGTGGCAAGAAAGCTGCCACGCCTCCTATGAAACCTAAGAACGGCCCTAAGCCCGATGTCGAGTGCTATTACTCGCAAGGAGAAGGGACACCGGAAGCGTAATTGCTCCAAGTATTTGGCGGATCCGAAGAGCGGCCTTGTCAAGAAGAAGAAAGAAGGTATATCTCGATATACATGTTATAGATGTTTATCTCACTAGTTCTCGTTCTAGTACCCGGGTATTTGATACCTGGTTCGGTTGCTCATATTTGTAACTCGAAACAGGAACTAAAGAATAAACGACAACTGCTGAAAGATGAAGTGACGATGCGCGTTGGAAACGGATCCAAGGTCAATGTGATCGCAGATCGGCACACTTCCTCTACATCTACCTTCGGGATTAGTTTTAAGCCTAAATAATTGTTATTATGTACTCGCGTTGAGCATGAACATTATATCCGGATCTTGTTTAATGCAAGACGGTTATTCATTCAAGTCTGAGAATAATGGTTGTTCTATTTTTATGAATAATATCTTTTATGGTCGAGCACCACAAAAGAATGGCTTATTTTCGTTAGATCTCGATAGTAGTGATACGCATATACATAACATTGATGCTAAGCGAATTAAACTTAATGATAATTCTACTTATATGTGGCACTTGTCGTCTTGGTCATATTGGAGTGAAACGCATGAAGAAACTCCATACTGATGGATTACTTGAATCACTTGACTTTGAGTCACTTGATAGATGCGAAGCATGTCTAATGGGAAAAATGACTAAGACTCCATTTTTCGGTATGATGGAGCGAGCTACTCGACTTATTGGAAATCATACATACCGATGTGTGCGGACCAATGAGTGTAGCATCGCGCGGTGGTTATCGTTATGTTCTAACCTTCACGGATGATCCGAGTAGATATGGGTATATCTATTTCATGAAACATAAATCCGAAACTTTTGAGAAGTTTAAGGAATTCCAAAGTGAAGTAGAAAATCAACGTAACAAGAAGATTAAATTTCTACGATCCGATCGCGGAGGTGAATATCTGAGTTATGAGTTTGGCATGCATTTAAAGAAATGCGGAATACTTTCACAATTGACACCGCCGGAACACCACAACGAAACGGTGTGTCCGAACGTCGTAATCGAACTCTCTTAGATATGGTTCGTTCTATGATGTCTCTTACTGATTTGCCGTTATCATTTTGGAGTTATGCATTAGAGACAAGCTGCATTCACTTTAAATAGAGCACCATCAAAATCCGTAGAAACGACACCGTATGAATTATGGTTTAATAAGAAACCTAAGCTGTCGTTCCTTAAAGTTTGGGGTTGCGAAGCCTATGTAAAAAAGTTACAACCGGACAAACTAGAACCCAAAGCGGAGAAATGCGTCTTCATAGGATACCCTAAGGAAACTATAGGGTATACTTTCTATCACAGATCCGAAGGCAAAATCTTTGTTGCTAAGAACGGAACCTTTCTTGAGAAAGAATTTCTCACTAAAGAAGTGATCTGGAAGAAAAGTAGAACTCGATGAGATTAATGAATCTATACTCGTTGATCGAGTAGCGCAGATCGGAAGATGTACCTGTACCGCCTACACCGACAACGAGAGGAAGCTAATGATAATGATCATGAAACTTCGAACGAGGAAACTACCGAACCTCGCGGATCGACAAGGGAACGTGCCACTCTCGATTGGTATGATCCTTGTCTAAATGTCATGATTGTGGATAACAATGATGAGGACCCCGCGACGTATGAAGAAGCGATGATGAGCCCGGATTCCAACAAATGGCAAGAGGCCATGAAATCCGAAATGGGATCCATGTATGATAACAAAGTATGGACTTTGGTAGACTTACCCGATAGCCGAAAGGCTGTCGAGAATAAATGGATCTTCAAGAGAAAAACAGATGCTGATGGTAATATTACTCGTCTATAAAGCTCGACTTGTCGCAAAGGGTTTCCGACAAATTCAAGGTATTGACTACGATGAGACTTTCTCACCCGTAGCGAAGCTAAAATCTGTGAGGATTTTGTTAGCAATAGCTGCATTTTTCGATTATGAGATTTGGCGAGATGGATGTCAAAACGGCGTTCCTTAATGGAGACATTGAGGAAGAGTTGTATATGGTACAACCCAAAGGTTTTGTCGATCCTAAAAATGCTGACAAAGTATGCAAACTTCAGCGTTCAATCTATGGACTGAAGATCGAGAAGTTGGAACCGACGCTTTGATAAGGTGATCAAAGACTTCGGGTTTATACAGTGTCATGGAGAGGCCTGTATTTACAAGAAAGTGAGTGGGAGCTCCGTAGCATTCCCGATATTATATGTAGATGACATATTATTGATCGGGAATGATATAGAACTATTAAGCAGATGTAAAAGGTTATTTGAATAACGAGTTTTTCAATGAAAGACCTTGGTGAAGCATCGTATATATTAGGCATCAAGATTTATAGAGATAGATCAAGACGCCTAATAGGGCTATCACGAGTACATACCTGGACAAGATTCTAAAGAAGTTTAGAATGGACGAAAGTAAGAAAGGGTTTTTACCTATGTTACCAGGCAAGGTCTTGAGTAAGACTCAAGGACCGGCTACGGCAGAAGAAAGAGAAAGGATGAATCAAATCCCCTATACTTCGGCAGTAGGCTCTATTATGTATGCCATGCTATGTACAAGACCGGATATAGCGCATGCTGTTAGTTTGACTAGCAGATATCAAAGTGATCCAGGAATGGAACACTGGACAGCGGTCAAGAATATCCCGAAGTACTTGAAAAGAACTAAGGGTATGTTTCTTTGTTATGGAGGTGACCAAGAGCTCGTTGTAACAAGTTACACCGATGCAAGTTGGAACAACGATCCCGATGACTCTAAGTCACAATGCAGGTACGTGTTTATATTGAATGGTGCTGCAGTAAGCTGGGCAAGCTCGAAGCAGAGTGCACGGTGGCGAAGTCTTCAACGGAATCGAGTACATAGCGGCTTCGGAGGCTTCATCGAAGCGGTATGGATGAAGAGGTTCATTGTAGAGCTCGGTGTGGTTCCTAGTGCATTGGACCCATTAATCATTTATCGTGATAACATGGGTGCCATCGCCAATGCACAAGAGCCAAGGTCACACAAGAGGCTGAAGCATATCAAGCTGCGTTACCACTCGATTCGCGAGTACATCGAAGATGGAGAAGTAAAGATTTGCAAAGTACACACTGATCCGAATGTAGCAGATCCGTTGACTAAAGCTCTCCCTAGGGCAAAGCATGACCAACACCGAGAATGCCATGGGTGTTAGGTATATTACAATGTAATCTAGATTATTGACTCTAGTGCAAGTGGGAGACTGAAAGAGATATGCCCTAGAGGCAATAATAAAAGTGGTTATTATTTATATCTTTATGTTTATGATAAATGTTTATATATCATGCTAGAATTGTATTAACCGAAACATTAGTACATGTGTGATATGTAGACAAACAAGAAGTCCCTAGTATGCCTCTTAAACTAGCTTGTTGATTAATGGATGATTAGTTTCATAATCATGAACATTGGATGTTATTAATAACAAGGTTATATCATTATATGAATGATGTAATGGACACACCCAATTAAGCGTAGCATAAGATCTCGTCATTAAGTTATTTGCTATAAGCTTTCGATACATAGTTACCTAGTCCTTATGACCATGAGATCATATAAATCACTTATACCGGAAAGGTACTTTGATTACACCAAACACCACTTGCGTAAATGGGTGGCTATAAAGGTGGGATTAAGTATCCGGAAAGTATGAGTTGAGGCATATGGATCAACGGTGGGATTTGTCCATCCCGATGACGGATAGATATACTCTGGGCCCTCTCGGTGGAATGTCGTCTAATGTCTTGCAAGCATATGAATGAGTTCATAAGAGACCACATACCACGATACGAGTAAAGAGTACTTGTCGGAGACGAGGTTGAACAAGGTATAGAGTGATACCGAAGATCAAACCTCGGACAAGTAAAAATATCGCGAGACAAAGGGAATTGGTAATGTATGTGAATGGTTCATTCGATCACTAAAGTCATCGTTGAATATGTGGGAGCCATTATGGATCTCCGGATCCCGCTATTGGTTATTGGTCGGAGTGAGTACTCAACCATGTCCGCATAGTTCTCGAACCGTAGGGTGACACACTTAAAGTTGGATGTTGAAATGGTAGTACTTGAATTATGGAATGGAGTTCGAATATTTGTTCGAAGTCCGGATGTGATCCCGGACATCACGAGGAGTTCCGGAATGGTCCGGAGAATAAGATTCATATATAGGATGTCATTTTATGTGAATAAAATGTCGCGGAAGGTTCTATGGAAGGTTCTAGAAGGTTCTAGAAAAGTCCGGAAGAAACCACCAAGGAAGGTGGAGTCCACAAGGGACTCCACCTCCATGGCCGGCCAACCCTAGTGGGGGAGGAGTCCCAAGTGGACTCCCCTTAGGGGCCGGCCACCCCCACATGGGAGGTGGGAATCCCACCTTTGGGTGGGAGTCCTAGTTGGGCTAGGTTTGCCCCCTCCTATGGAAGGTTTTGGTTCGGGTCTTATTCGAAGACTTGGACACCACCTCTTGGGGTTCCACCTATATAATGAGGGGCCAAGGGGAGGGGCCCGGCCACCTAAGAACCACCAAGGTGGCCGCACCCCATAGTGGCCGGCGCCCCCTCTCCCCAAACCCTAGCCGCCCGCTCCTCCACATCCCGCATAGCTTAGCGAAGCTCCGCCGGACTTCTACACCGCCACCGACACCACGCCGTCGTCGCTGTCGGATTCAAGAGGAGCTACTACTTCCGCTGCCCGCTGGAACGGGGAGGTGGACGTCGTCTTCATCAACAACCGAACGTGTGACCGAGTACGGAGGTGCTGCCCGTTCGTGGCGCCGGAACCGATCGTGATCAAGATCTTCTACGCGCTTTTGCAAGCGGCAAGTGAACGTCTACCGCAGCAACAAGAGCCTCATCTTGTAGGCTTTGGAATCTCTTCAAGGGTGAGACTCGATACCCCCTCGTTGCTACCGTCTTCTAGATTGCATCTTGGCTTGGATTGCGTGTTTGCGGTAGGAAATTTTTTGTTTTCTATGCTACGTTTTCCTACATTATGTTCTAATTCCACAGGTAAATGAAAAGCTTTTCCATAAACCATTCTGTAAGGAGACATTTCCATAGGGTTTTTAAAAGCAGTTCTATAAGCCCATAATGCATCATTAATTTTAAGTGGCCAATCAGACCTAGACCTATTAACTGTCTTTTCCAAAATGATTTTAATTCCCTATTACTTAGTTCAATTTGTCCACTTGTTTGAGGATGATAAGGAGATGCAACTCTATGATTAACATCATATTTTGCTAATGTTTTCCTAAGAATACCATGCATGAAATGAGAACCACCATCAGTAATTAAAAACCCGGGAACACCAAACCTGGGGAAAATGATGTCCTTTAGCATCTTCATTGTTGCGGCATGATCTGCACTTCTGGTTGGAATTGCTTCCACCCATTTTGTAACATAATCCACTTCAACCAAAATATGAGTATGCTTTGTCTTTGAGGATGGGAAAGGTCCCATAAAGTCAAAACCCCACACATCAAATAATGGCTCAAGTGGCAAAGAATAATTCATAGGAATTTCATTTCTCCTACGAATATTTCCTACTCTTTGACATTTATCACAAGTTTTAACATATACAACACAATCTTTAAATAAAGTAGGCTAATAAAAACCATATTGTAATACCTTTTCACCTGTTCGATCTCCTGCTGATGCCCTCCATAGGGACTATCATGACAATTTCTTATAATAGCATGTTGTTCATTCTCAGGTACACAACGTGTCATTGATGTGACCACAACAGATGCTACAGGGTGTAGCACTTCGTTGATGCGGGAGCAAGGTGACGTAGCCATCTGCGGAGCGAGGTTCACAAGACGCAAGGTTTTACCCAGGTTCAGCCCTCCGAAGAGTAAAAGGCCTACGTCCTGCTAGATCTATTACTCAGTGGAGATTACAATGGGGGGCTCAGTCGGCTTGTCGCCGAGAGCAATGGTGGTGAGATGCGATCTCGGATTGTGTGTCTTCTAGGGTTTAGCTCGGGGGTTTATATAGGCACCCCTGATCTAGGGTTACAAGCAGATAAGTCCGAATCATATCACTTGCTATAAGGCCGAGATTCGTTATCCCGCGCCCAAGGAAACTAAGCTTCAGTCGCTTGGGCCTTCGATCCATTCGCTGTCCGTGGAGTTTAAGCCCAGTCGCTCCAGGGTTCTAGGCCCAGTCGCCCTAGCCGACTTGACCCCTTCTTGGGCCTTCTCTCCTGCGGCGAGTGAGACTAATGGTACACCCCCTTGGGCATATCTCCATCAGTAGTCCCGGAGAGCGTCGTGGATTCAGCATGAGCTTGAGGCAAGGCGCGAAGAGGCTTGGCGATGGGTCGAGGTGAATCGACGGCGAGCTCCTGAAACAGAAGAAATAAACAGGATTCCAACCTTTAGTCGAAATGAGCCAGTCGGAGTTGTCCAGTTAGCGCGTGCCAGTCGATGTTAGTCAGTCGGCGTATGTCAGTTAGGAAGAACCATTCGGCGTCAACCAGTCGGTGCAAAGCCAGTCGATGCATGTCAGTCAGTGCGAATTGTCCAGGGGACACACGTGGCAGTATCAATGGCTATTTTCACGTTGACCGAGGCGCGAGCCGTTGCGCTGCAGTTGACCATTGGGCGTGACGTGACGGGTAATGGCTAGTTAATGGCCACGCAACTAACACCGTCGTGAATCCGGGCCGTTGATTTCCAGGCGCCGATTCCAGGGCGGATTTGAACGGTGGATAGCATTCCTTATCCGGGGCGAGTGAGGCAGTATAATAGCCCGACCGTGACCTAGTACAGGCCACTTCGCCCACTTCTTCTTCTTCCTCATTTTCGCCCGCAATCCCCCAGTCTTCACCTGCTCGAGCTCCGGTAATCGCGATGGCGGCGAAAGGGTGGACGAGGTCCAAGGTGACCAAGCAGGCGTTGATCCCATACATCTCCGCGGGCATAATCCCTGAGATGAACCGCGAGAGGTGGAGGGTGCCGGCGGCGAACGAGACGGAGCCGCTGCTGCGGACGGGGGAGTTCGTGATATTCATGAGCTTCCTTGATCGCGGCTTCGCGGTGCCGACCTCTTCCTTCGCGCGCCAGTTGCTGGCCTTCTACAGCATCAAGATCTCCGACCTTGGCCCCCATAGCGTCCAGCAGATCTCTCTGTTCGCGGCGCTGTGCGAGTGCTACCTGGGTTGGCCACCCTACTTTCCTGTGGGTCACCATCTTCCATGGCAGGGCAGCCCGGGTGAGCAAGAGCGATCAGTCGCTCATCCCGAACGGCGGGATGACCTTCCAAGTGAAGTCTGGGGAGGCCTTCATTGATATGGCGCTCCCAAAGAAGGCGCGGGCCCAGTGGCGCAAGTACTGGTTCTACGTCAAGGACCACACAGCGAAGGGCGACATCGCCATCCCGAAGTATTCTCCCGAGCCAAGTATGCCGCGACGACTGAACGTGTGGTTGCTGCCGCGCGAACAAGAGGAGGTGGTGAAGGAGATGCGGTCGGTGATCCAGTCGCTGAAGGATTCGGGGTTGACGGCGGCCTCTACAACTGTTGGCACGCCCGACGGCTGGTGCCCCTGTGGAGCCAAGGCCATTACATGTGGGAGTACACGGGGCAGAACGACTACAACCGCGTCACTATCGCGGAATGGACCGAGGCCGAGTACCGGAGGGCACTCTCCAAGATCACCACGATGAAGTTCACCTTGTTCGATGTGGAGCTGCAACCTTACTCAGTGGACAAGCCTACACCGGAGGTATGTGACGACTCGCCTTCTTGTGATGAGTGGCCGGGGTTTTTATAAGAGTTGCTCATCCTTTGACTTTGACGCGGAGGTGGCGCAAGATCGCCAATCACCTGCCCCCGTGATACGTCTGCGACGTATCGATAATTTCTTATGTTCTATGCCATATTATTGATGATACCTACATGTTTTATGCACACTTTATGTCATATTCGTGCATTTTCTGGAACTAACCTATTAACAAGATGCCGAAGTGCCGGTTCTGTTTTCTGCTGTTTTTGGTTTCGAAATCCTAGTAACGAAATATTCTCGGAATTGGACGAAACAAAGACCCGGGGGCCTATTTTTCCACGGAGCTTCCAGAAGACCGAAGAACATACGAAGTGGGGCCACGAGGTGGCGACACCACGTGGCGGCGCGGCCAAGGGGGCCCGCGCCACCCGTGGTGTGGGCCCCTCGTCGGCCCCCGACTCTGCCCTTCCGCCTACTTAAAGCCTCCGTCGCGAAACCCCTGAGGCGAAAAAACCACGATACGGAAAACCTTACGGAGACGCCGCCGCCGCCGATCCCATCTCGGGGGATTCTGGAGATCTCCTCCGGCACCCTGCCGGAGAGGGGATTCATCTCCCGGAGGACTCTACACCGCCATGGTCGCCTCCGGAGTGATGAGTGAGTAGTTCACCCCTGGACTATGGGTCCATAGCAGTAGCTAGATGGTTGTCTTCTCCTCATTGTGCTTCATTGTTGGATCTTGTGAGCTGCCTAACATGATCAAGATCATCTATCCGTAATTCTATATGTTGTGTTTGTCGGGATCCGATGGATAGAGAATACCATGTCATGTTAATTATCAAGTTATTACATATGTGTTGTTTATGATCTTGCATGCTCTCCGTTACTAGTAGAGGCTCTGGCCAAGTTTTTACTTTTAACTCCAAGAGGGAGTATTTATGCTCGATAGTGGGTTCATGCCGCATTGACACACAGGACAGTGATGAGAAAGTTCTAAGGTTGTGTTGTGCTTGTTGCCACTAGGGATAAAACATTGGCGCTATGTCCGAGGATGTAGTTGTTGATTACATTACGCACCATACTTAATGCAATTGTATCGTTGTTTAGCAACTTAATACTTGGAAGGGGTTCGGACGATAACCTGAAGGTGGACTTTTTAGGCATAGATGCGGTTGGATGGCGGTCTATGTACTTTGTCGTAATGCCCAATTAAATCTCACTATACTTATCATGCCATGTATGTGCATTGTTATGCCCTCTCTATTTGTCAATTGCCCGACTGTAATTTGTTCACCCAACATGCTTTTATCTTATGGGAGAGACACCTCTAGTGAGCTGTGGACCCCGGTCCATTCTTTAATACTGAAATACAAATCTCTTGCAATACTTGTTTTTACTTGTTTTCTCTGCAAACAATCATCTTCCACACAATACGGTTAATCCTTTGTTACGGCAAGCCGGTGAGATTGACAACCTCACTGTTTCGTTGGGGCAAAGTACTTTGGTTGTGTTGTGCAGGTTCCACGTTGGCGCCGGAATCTCTGGTGTTGCGCCGCACTACATCCCGCCGCCATCAACCTTCAACGTGCACTACAAAGGAAGACATTTTTTTTGACAAATCACTTTCGTCATATTAAGGCCAATTTTCGTCAAGGATTACTTCGCGGTGACAAAATTTGATCGTCATGGGGTTCGTCAAGGAAGCTCCGTCATAAAATATCGGGGGTGACGGTATGCATTTTTCGTCAACGTCAAATGTTTGATGGTGACGACCTACAAATTCGTCAACATCAAAGGTTCATTGTTGACGAGACGGGTTTGTCACGAAAAATTGCAACTTTCGTCAATATCTAAATCTTGGGAAGCTTCGATTGGTCCAAAAAAAGCATACGTGGCCTTACATGTGGGTCCATTTGGCTTCGACAACATGGGTCCGACGGCGCTGACATGGATATACTGGTGGGACCCACAAAATATTATGACAAAGCTGGACCCACAATATTCGACCGGTGGGATCCACAAAATTCAGACAAGTGGGACCGGGTTGTTGCCGACATATGGGTCCCAATAATGCTGGCTGGTGGGACCCACAAATTCGACAAGTGGGACCAGAAATTGGTGCCACGTGGTTTCATTTAATAGTGACGTTGTGACATTTTCCGTCACCTTTTGAATTTGACAAAATTTGAGAGCATTTGAATTATTTGCGAAATTTGGGAAACAAAAAAGCTGGCGAAATATCAAAAAGTAGACAATAAATATCATACTTAAATGGTGGCACAAGAAGTATATATGTCTCTCACGAGACCGAAAGATTCATAAGAAAATTACAATTGGAACACAAAGAAATTAAAAGACCTATGATTAATAATGTTGTAGGACGGTGGTGCAATAGATTAGTTGCCACGGGATTGAGACATGGATGGTGGCTGGGATGTCCTCAAGAGCAAATTAAGCACGGCATCCATTTACGTCGGCCTCTTTTCATAAGCCGAGTCTTTTCTTCTTGGGCTTTCTTCACGGCTTCAAGTTCTTCCTCCTGCTTCTTCCTGATCTCTTCAAATTTTTCATCTTGTTCTTGCGAGTCTTGCACTGCATGTCAACGTAGTACGTTTCAGTTGCCTGTATGGAGTTACGCTCTTGATACGCCGGTCTTTGTTGTAGCTCTCGATGCGTGTAGGCTGAGACGGAAGACTTCCTGGAACTTGTTGCGACGCCCAATCTTGGTAGGAATGTCTTTGTTGCGGGTGGTGGATGGGCTTTTCTCGCTCAGAACTAGCTGAACAATTTGCAAATCAGTCAAATCAGGTTCATCTTCATTGCGTGGCGCCGCTTTTTTTTGCCACCATTTGATCCTGCATAAAGATTACAATCATTGCATGGACAACATACAAAAGCTGGATTATATTATATTGTGCTAATAAGAAATATTTCTTACATATGCACTTTTTGCTTCAGCACTCATAATGTTATCCTTGTTAGTGTGTGTGATTCTAAAAAATTCAATTGGAGAGGTTTCTTCTTCCTGTTGCTTAGCCTATACGCTTGAAAAAATGTAGAATGCACATTACCATTGTACACTTGTGTATGACGAAGTATGAGCTGTATTGGGAAATTCAGAACACTTACTAGATGTTCCCGGTGAGCAACATAGCTTCGAGATCCGGTGGTATGGAAGCTGTTTCACGGCTTCTCTGTTCTTTCCATTTATTACACACGGTCCCTATGTTCGGTACATGCATTTTATTTATCCGGATCGGAGAAATGTAAGAATTCGGTAGCTGTTATTGAAAGCAATAACGTTTATGTACACTGGTACTTCTCATCAAACCATCTTTTCACCGGTTCTTTCCGGCTATTCTCTTCTACATGACCTGGCTTCTTGAGATATGCTTGCTCCGAGTGTGAGATTTTTAATTTTCGGCCAATACTCCTTTTTAAGCCTATATCGGAAGCTGCCGAATACTAACTTGCGGCATATCGGTGCACACATCTTGAGCCACCTCATCATTTTTGTCCATATTAAACTTTCCCTTCAAAATAGTGATGCATTAATCGGTAGATTCTTAGATAGATGATCATGTAGCATACTAATTAGGTTAAACCAAGATTGTACGGGACTCACCGCTACTTGTACTTATAGCATGAGGAATGACATGTTTGAGAGTGTCATCTTTCTTGTCTTGTGTCCGGTGTGTTGCAAGCGGCATTTTTTCACGGATGTGAATACCAACCTCATTGCTCAGCTTTGCTTGCTGGACATAATCCTTGGGTCTCCCGACACCGGGAGTGAATTCAATTGGCATCTTATTGCCACCATGTCTTCTTGTGTACTCATGTAGTCCATGGCCCATGGTACGTACTGCGTCCACCTCTCTTTCTCTTACTACCGCCGAGATGTTGTCAATGTCTACGAAATAAGAGATATGAAATGATTCTCTTTTATATGAAAATATGCGGTACGGTGTTTAGTTTTTACAAACTTTCATACCTTGCCGCTCAAAGTTTACAATTTGATTGTCCTCGGGAGATGAGGTGCTGCCTCCGGATGTCATGATCTGGTTAGGTGAGGGTGCTCCTTCGGTGTTCGGACCAGCGGTGGCCATCGGCTCATCGGATGACCCGGCTTCGAGGTTCGGTTGTTGCCATTGATCTTGTTGCAATGTTGGATGGTGCAACTTGAGGTATGGATCGCTTCTTACGTGCAACTATTGCAGAAGAAGCAACTATCTGCAAGCAAAGTAGAGGCTACATTAGTAGGAAACATTTAGCATGTACGTATTTCCTATCATAGTTCGGACATAGTTCCACGGACACTGAGCTGAAGTTTTGCCGACGGTGCGGCTGATCCTCATCCGAATGAAGATCATCATCGGCGGTAGCTATCTCTTCTGGATTCGGTTCATACGAAGGGTCCTCTTCGACCTCCATCTCTTCGCGGGCTGAGTCCTTTAGATTGTTACTAGTTCCTATTTGTACCCCACCATACACTAATGTACGTGCAAAACCGAGAGAAATCTTTACGAAATTTGTGGGCGGGTCCATATTTTTCAGCGAAATTTTTTCCATGCGTACTACATTTTCTTGCATTTGTTTCTCCTTGGCAAGCTCATATGCCGGCTTGACGGGGTTTTGTGTCTCCGCTGAAATAATCGGAAGAGCGGAGCGTGAACAAAACATAAGAGGGCGCCAATTCCATAGAAAACGAGCAAATAATTGTCTTTCCAAAATATTGTACAGCGGCAAATGATTGAAAACATAAGAGTCTACGTATGATGTCGGCGAACAAAACATAAGAGGGGGCATATGGCAGGCTAAGGGACATCATGTGCTTTTAGATATCTACTCGTAACAAATAATTGACACATAATGAGGTATCGGTAGTTCAGTCCTATACCGATAGAAGTTCGGATATGTGCTGATAGAAGTTCGGATATGTGCTTGATAGAAGTTCGGATATGTGCTGAAATTTGATTTTTGACTTTTGAAAGACATAGATAAACAAAAATTGTGGAAATAAATAGGCTGATGAAACAAAGTACATGATTAAAAAAACTTCATTACATTGTTAAGACGTGCATTGCACGTGCAAACTAACTAGTTCCATAGAAAACGGCAAACAATTGTTCTAGATCAAACTACTGCTTCCCTACGAAGCGACGAATAAAAGTACGAAGCAATGTCGTTGTTCACTTGTAGCTCGTCGAGGCTGTTTTCGGCAACGGCTGGAATTAGTTCGGTTAAGTGTTTCGGCAAACAATTGTCTATGCAAAAGATTGTACAGCGGCGGGATGGCAAAGATTGTATAGCACGGCATGATTGTCTACGCAATAAAAACGATAAACCCTATACGTATGATGTCGGGATTGGATCTATCAAATATGCAAGATCTAGATATAGGTCAAACGGGCGTGGTAGACATGTAAAACCGATCTCTGGATCTAACCATCCGAAAAACACAACAACAAGCCGATCACCGACAGATTTACCTTGGCGTTTCTTCGAGCCGGGCGCCTTCTTCGGCGTGTGTGTGCGATTTTCCTTCACCACGACGTTTCGACGACTGCCGGCCATGGCGACCACCGGCCGGGGAGATAGATGCGAGATGGATGAACGTCCGGCGAAGACACCGGATCGGGGTGAGCACGAGAGGATGAGGTCGGGTGTGTGGGTAGTTAAGATGCTCGTAAATCATGGGGTAGAGGCACGACGTATATAAGGGAGGGCGAAATATTTGATAGGTGGGGTGCGCGGGAGGAGTGGAGGGAACAAAAAATTTGGGCGTTTTGGCAGCCGGCGTACTACAATTTGGAGGGAACAAGTTTTTGCCGTGAAAGAAAAAATATTACTACGAAAATGGAGCTGTACATGTATATTTTAATTAAAAAATGACGGAAAACGAGTAAAACTCATAATAAATGCTAAATTCAATGTAAAATCATCGGTAACTAGTGGGACTGAGTAAATGTTGTGACATTCATGTGCAAAATTCAAATTTAAATTTTTCATGAGGTTTGGTGTAGTTTGATGTGAATTTACACAAGTGAGGACATTTTCGGCAGAACGGTCGAATCGTCGACCCGGAAGTTGTAAAACCTTTTGCATGTGAGGTATATGTGAGAACACATCCCACATATACATGTTATTGTTCACACATGTGAGATTTTGTCCGAAAACACTTGTGGAACCTCATGTTGGTTGGGTCGATCCATGTGTGGACCCACATCGATCATGTCGGTGAAGGGCTCTTTTTCAAGCAAGCTGCACTTCAAATACTCAGATTGAGCTGCAAATTTTTGTGAGTGGTCATGAAGGGTAGGTATGTGTGCCTAAGGAGTTTCAGATTTTTCGACATTTTTAGGTGTTTGTTGATTTTTTATTAAAAAATGACGAGAAAACGAGTAAAACTCATAATAAATGCTAAATTCAATGTAAAATCATCGGTAACTAGTGGGACTGAGTAAATGTTGTGACATTCATGTGCAAAATTCAAATTTAAATTTTTCATGAGGTTTGGTGTAGTTTGATGTGTTGAAGTGATGCCTACTTTGGTATAATTGTGCACTTCGTCCACAAATGAGCATTTGTTTTTTATGTATGTTGAAAAAATGACTAACATGCCATAATTGTTCGACCTAACCTATAGTCCGAACAAAGGCATGTAGTCAACATGTTGTTGTACATTTGAAGTTGTAAATCATATGGTTTTAAATAATTTTGAAGTGCAACTTTATGATTCAATGTATTTTTGCATGAGATACTTTGTGTTTGACTTTTGAATAACTTAAAGGATAGCAACCACCATCTACCCCACGGCCTCATTAAATAGCGGTTGTAGGCGAGTTACTACTACTTATTGTATTTATAATGCCCCTGGTTGGTTTTGCCTTCTGCCCTCCGTTGTTCATGCGGTGAAGCAAGTCTCCTTCATCTTCTTTCTCTCTCTTTTCTGCTGAAAAACTCTTTTCTCTCTGAAGATTTTCGTTTGTTTTGAGAGGTAGGAAAATATGTTTTTACATGTCACTACTTCACCTCACCTCCTTTTTCTCTGTTTGTTGAAAATCCTTTTTGTCCTATGAATAATCTTGTTTGTTCAGATCTATGGATATATGTGTGTATGGTTTCAGATCTATGGATAGATTTCTATGAATATGCCCTACCTACCTGTATTTTTTACTAGCTTTGGTAATTGCTAAATATACACAGGATGAACTGTGTTGTTTGTGGTTCGATGGGCAATCATTGTCGGCAGAGGCGGGAGACTCTCGGTTCATTTCGTTGTTATCTTGGAAGCAGATTTGATGACTTTATGGTATATATCCTTTTTTAGAATGTATCTTTTTTGTTGACAGATTCTAGACTATATCCTTATTTTACTGCATTTTTGTTCTCTTGTTTTTTCGGATTGTGCCTTGTTTTGTGAGGAGGCGGTTCAACAACCTTGTTGGTAATATCTTCTTTGTCGTTACATCGGATGAAGTGAAGTACAAATTTCATGTTAAGAAAGGCGGTTCGAAGACACGTGTTTTTGGTGCTTGGATACCAAAAATTTCTTCATGACTACGACACTGAAAGTTGGTGACTGTATCATGTTTGGGTTTGATAGTGCTCTGAACTGTTTGGGATTTTTGC
>NC_061514.1:193173574-193229664 GCF_022539505.1 Lolium rigidum
TTCTTGTAGTGTAAAAAACATGTGCATTACAAAATCGATGATCAAACTAATTAGGACAAGGTGCGGATACTATTAGTATACTATGCATGAGACTTGCAACTTGTAAGATATAATTTACCTAACTCACTATGCTTTATTACTACCTGTTTGACAAATTGTTTCATGTTTTCAAAATAAAAGCTCGAGCACAAAATATAGCAATCGATGCTTTCCTCTTTGAAGGACCATTCTTTTTACTTTTATGTTGAGTCAGTTCACCCTATCTCTCTCCACCTCAGAAAGCGAACACTTGTGATTAAGCTGTGCATTGATTCTTACATACCTGCATATTATACTTGTTATATTGCTTTGCATTGACAACTATCCATGAGATATACATGTTACAAGTTGAAAGCAGCTGGCTTTGAAACTTTATCTTCCATTGTGTTGCTTCAATGTCTTTACTTTGAATTTATTGCTTTATGAGTAACTCTTGTGCAAGACTTATTGATGCTTGTCTTGAAAGTACTATACATGAAAAGTCTTTGCTATATGATTCAATTGTTTACTCATTGCATTAACATTGTTTTTGAATGCTGCATTCATCTCATATGCTTTACAATAGTATGATTAAGATTATGTTGGTAGCATGTCACCTCAGAAATTATCTTTTATCGTTTACCTACTCGAGGGCAGTAGGAACTAAGCTTGGGGATGCGTCGTCTCAACGTATCTATAATTTACGATGTTCCATGCTTGTTTTATGACAATACCAACATGTTTTGTTCACACTTTATATCATTTTTATGCGTTTTCGGAACTAACTTATTGACGAGATGCGAAAGGCCGGTTCGCTGTTCTCTGCTGTTTTTGGTTTGAAATCCTAGTAAGAAATATTTTCGGAATTGGACGAAATTAAGACCGAAGGGCTTATAATTCCCGGAAGCTTCGGAGCACCGGAAGAGAAAGTCGGAGGGGTGCCGGGGTGGCCCCCAAACCACAGGGCGGCGCGGCCCAAGGGGGCGCGCCCCCTATGGTGTGGTCACCCCGTGGCCCCTCCGACTCCGACTCTCGGCCTATTTAATCGTCCCTGACCTAAAAAAATCGACAGAAAGGAAGGAAACAGAGAAAACCATCCAGAGCCGCCGCCATCGTGAAAGTCCAATTCGGGGCACAAAGCTGAATCTTCTTGGATTTTATTGAATTTTCATTGTTTGACTAGATCTATACATGAAGTTTGACTTTGGTATGCAAATGCATGTTGCTATATCAAGTTCTTACTTAAAGCTATAGATCTAGAGGATTAATATTGTATTCGTGTGAGGAAGTGGCAGATTACGTAATATTTTGAAGACAAGATGAAGGTTCATCAGATAAGGAAACAAAGTTGTGGGAAGCAACCTACAATACTCTCGAAGGAAGTACTAATCAACATTCATGCTTTGCCTCAACGAGGAGTTACTTTAGTACATGAGAAGCATGAAGGTGAAAATATGAATGATTATGGTGAATCTGAACAGAGATCCATAGTCAACATAGAAGAGGGAATGCATGGGAAATCACTTAGGATACTATAATCATAGTGTCAGCCAGTTAGTGGTTTTCTTGCAAAATAAACCACGAATGAAGGAAGATGATATGCATGAAACCGTGATAGATATAAGAAGACCATAGTTGATATCAGAAGACCACAATTGGTATAATATCAATACTGCGAGATAAAGTAGAAGATGTCTCGTCTAGTTGATTAGAACCTATAATAGAATCCATTTTGAGATATCAAATAGCCACAGTTGGTATAATAACCACAGCTGGTGTCAGTTGGTATTACAAATAGTCCACGATTTAATTAGTTGTAACAAAAGTTCAAGTGGACAAATAAAAATCTTGATCGAGTCAAATAGCTAGATCTATAACACATTTAGTCAAAGGTTCACATTGGATGTCCACAATTGAGTGGATACACCACAAAGATTCTTCACAAAACCTTAGAGGAATATAAATCATAAACAAGACCTATACCAATGTTCTAACATAAGTCCAATAGTTGGAAGAAATGGAGTTGAAGACCATAAGAAAACTCTAAGGGGTAGAGTAAAATATTGAGTTGGATGTACAATAACTCAATATTTTGAGCAAGATAGTTGAGGAAGGTCTGAACTGAGAGGAAGTTCAATCTTATTTCTGCATAAAAGTTTGTTGAACACTGCTTGAGAAGGATGTCGGATCGAGCTGAGGGTTCATACCTCGGGACGTAAGAAGTGGATTATAACTTCGAGAAAGTAGAAGTAATAATTATTCATAAGTACTAGGCTCAAGTAAGTCAAGCATAAAAAAGTTGGATGAAGGAAATACTTGGGAGGACAAATATAGCTCAAGAATATCAAGAATGAGAAGGATTAACTATACCAAAACTAAAGTCTATTTGAATGATTCCTTTCATGGAACCTAAATAACCCAAAATAGTTATAGGTATTACCTATAAACCATGATTGGATGGACTAAATTAGTCTAATCCATTCTTAGGAATAAACCATCACGACCATTTCTATGGTAAGTACCTTACTAAGTCCCAATATTGAAGTTTTGGTGGTAAGGGAAAAACAAGGACCTATTTTATCAAATAGGAGAATGTTATCCAATTAGTCTTTAGTTAAGACTAGCAGCACCAGAAGAAGTCCCATCATTGATTCTTCAATGAAAAAGGAAAACAAGCTTATAGAGTTGAAAGAAAATAAATAATTAAAGTTAGAAGCCATGGCTCAGGAGACAAGTATTATTAGATTCCATAGGAAAAATCATAGAGCTGGAGTAAGAAACTAATGCTTAGAGACAAACCCTAATGGACTCCAGGGAAGAATCTGGACAAAGGGATATATACAATTATATCTATTGAGATCACCATGGAGTTCGAGAAAGATGTAGTCACTGCTCAAGTCAGATTCACACTCACGAAACGTAAGAGAGTTCAAACTTCGAGGACGGAGTTTAGTTTAAGGGGTAGAGACTGTAATATTCCAGCATTTGGGGTTACAAAAATAGAGGAAACAGGTGTGTGCATTGCATACATGCATAGAAAATCCAGGGAATTTTGCGCTTTAAAGTAAAACTATCACGATGGTGAAGTTTCACTTGACCTTGGTGGAATTGAAGTAGCTCATCAAGTCAAGTGCTATAAACCTCAGTGTGACCTTTGTTAAAACCTGTTTTGGGTAGAGATGATTTGATCTAAGGGGTTAGATCAAATGGAACTAACACCACAAGACTTTAAACAATGATCAATTGCTTGATCTTATAAAAGATCATAACATGGTATTCTTTGCCATAACATAAGAACATCTATTAAATTGGAAATCAAGTAATAATAAATGGAGAACCCATTCTTCACTTATCTTCTCCATGTCTTAAAACTAACCCATGTCCTTACCATGAACCTCATGGTAAATCTTGAACTAAATTCTTGAACTTAACACCAACACAAGCTTATCATTAAACCCTAGAGATGGGAGAAGCCTATAACCATCAAATAGATAATAATCAAACTCTAAGTTATCAACACTTAAAAGTTAAGAAACTACACTTAGGGTATAATTGAATTCACTTTAAAATTAATTACCAAATATGGTAAAACACAAGGACCTAAGTGCATAAAAGCCCCACATTCTTATTTTAAGCATAACTATTTAAATATGTGGAATATCACAAAACTAAATTCATTTACATTCACGAATTATAGTTCAAACTATTTGAATAAAATAAACTATGAGTACTTTGAAACTCATATGATCATGCCTTGGTGAAATCAAATATCATCATTCAAAATTGGGGTATAATCCTTATCTTTGACATTTTGATCCCAATAATGATATAAATACCACCACATATGATATAGTGACTCAACCACAAGCATAAAATCGTTCACAAGATATTTAGTAACAAAAGCCACTTGGCTATCCAAAAATAAATCACATGAGAGGATAATCTCAATGCCACATAGGATGAAAATATCTACATAGCTTGAATCCTAAGCTATGCCACCTCATGCTTAAAGGATTGCTATGGATGAGAGCATGACAACCAAGCACCTTACTCATCAAATTAAAGCAAGAGTCATCCACCCATGTGTCATGGTATTAGAGCATGCCCAAGCCTATAAAAGGAACCCTCTACCTCATTCATCTCATCATCTTGCACCATGATGCAAGAAGACCAACACATTGAGCCACTCCATAAAATAGTTAGGATCAAGATGAAGCGGCTAGGAGGTGGAGGCATGCCACAAGATGCGGAGTTTATCAGAATTCCTAAAGAACAAGCTACAGAAGATAGCAAGGTAGAAATTCTAAGGAAGACCACATATATAGATAATCACATCATCATTCCTAGAGTAGAACCTTAGATTATAATCCAAGTCCTTGTGGAGTGAGAGGGGTAATTGGTAAAACCATATCTAAATATTTCTAGTAATAACTTAGGAAGCCAAACCTTGATCATTATAAATTGTGTAGTGATCATAAACCCTAAGAACTTGAAGTAGAAGATATAAGCTCATAAGTAAAGCTTAGAGTTAAAGCCTATAATATATATGGTGAGAAACCATTCATCATTATCACCAAAGTTAACTATAAAAAGAACCATAAACATTTTAGCTACTCTAAATGATAAATTAAGGATAATAAAAGAAGTATATTGGTAGAAGATAAAAAACAATTCTCAGATCCTTAGTAACTAAAGGAGCACATGAAATATTAAGCAAATAACCACCTTATCATGGTTAGGGGAGATTAAACCCTAGCATATGCAATATGGTGTCATCCCATCCCTACAAACTAAAATGATATCTCAACCCTAGTTTATCACTATGGTGATCATAATTTAAACCCATGCCATAATTGAGATTCAAGTCAATAGCCATTAGGTAAATATCATTAGAACCCTAATGGTTCATTAATTAAATCCAATGTTCAATTATAAAACATAAGAGTCACCTAATGCTAAGTCCTATAATTAAACTATGTGTGGTGATCAACCACATATCATTGTAATTAAAGATCAAACCATGATGAGAGTAGAATTACTCTAGGCAAATCAAAGTGTTAATAGACCATAACACTAAAGCTAACCTTGAAATTGGGTTATCATCAACCCTATAAAACCATAATCAATAAGTGCTCACATGAAATAATATGCAAGTGATTAATTCTTCAAATAGAAAACTAATCTTAATAACAACCTCTAAGATACTTGGAGTATAATTATTAACTCTAACCATTCCAAAAGGGAGTAGTATTCCAAATGGAAAAGGAAATTAAAATGAATACTAAATTCTTGTCTAATTAAAATTTGCAACAAGGCTCACATATAATTATGTTTATGCAAAAACAATACGGTAATACAATGATCCTTGTAGTAAATCTCATGAAAACCAAATTGATAAACACACTGCAAAACAGACAAGAATTCAAATTTGAATGAAAACCAGAATTCAAAAACAAGAAATAAAAACGAGAAAAGAAAAAGAGAAAAACACCTTACTGGCTTACACGGCCAAGGAGCCCGATCGCAGCCCGACAACCAAGCCCCGCGGCAACCCGGCGGTAGCCCACCCACACGGCCCAACGCCAGCCCGAATACCCTTTCGATAAAAAAATAAAGGGTGGAGCTCGTCCTCATCCTCTCCCCCGCATGGTCGACAGCACGACGCCGTGCTCGTCTTCGTCACGGCGCTGGCGAGCTATCCTTCACCGGCAGCGTGACGAGGCTCGCCTCGAGCCGTATAAAGGCTTCAACGAACCCTAGCCCCCGAAGTTCTTCCTCCTCTGCCTAATTTTCTTCCCAGACGAAACCCTAACCGGCCCGACCATCGACCATCGCCACCGATGTAGACCTCCTCGAGCCACGCCGTGGACACCGTCGTGATCGCCGTCCTCGACTTGCTCTGCCTGCACCAGGAATCGAGCCGGCGCGTCCTAAATCAACCTCGCCGAGGTCATCTTCTCCGACGGCCGGAGCCATGAGTTCCGGCGACTCGGGCTCGCTCCGACCTCACCGTCAAGCTCGGGTAAACCTGGTGAGCTGCCGAGCCTCATAGCACTCACGCCTCGCTTGATTGCTCTCCGAGTGCCGCCGCGTCGTTAGCCCGTGAGCACCGCCGCCGCACCTCGCCGCCGGGCACACTCGGTGACCATTTGGTGGCGGCGACACCACCAGTAGGTTCCTCTCGTCGCCCTCGTTCGATTAAGCACGCCCACAGCCCCACGGGAGCACCCTATCGCCGGCGTCAACCACCACTGGCCGCCGGTGTGCACAAGGTTTCCACATCGATGCCTGCGTGGCAGCCACCGTGGCTATGGCCCACTGGCCAGTGGCTGTGTGTATCCTGTCTCGGGTAGATTTAGTATTTTTAGTTTAAAATTCAAATTCAATAAACATCTGCAACTTCAAATGAATTTAGAAAATTCAATTTAAGTCAGAAAAATATAAATAAGATATCAAAATTCTTAGAAAAGAAAATCCTATCCAATAAAAATATAATATGAAATTTTTATTTTTAATAAAAATTTAATTGTTTTAAACTTAATAATTAAGCCTTTTCTTTTATTCTTTATTGAATTACAATTCAATAATTAGGAAAATTCTCTAAAATTAAATAAAGCCAGTAAATAAATAAAGAAAACAATAAAACTAATTTTCTTTATTAAATCCTTATTAGAAGGATTTAAACCCTAATTAAGAATTATCTTAATCCATTATTGAAAATTAATAAAATACCAAATCCAATATTATTATTTCAAAGTTATTAATAACTTCAAATTTATTAATGAAGTTATTAAATTATGAACTAAATAGTAATTATGCAACCGTAGTTCCATAAGGAAGAAAACTAGGAACTCATCATTTCATGTGAAACCCAAAACCCTAATGCAATTAGGAACCCTAAATCCATTACTTGATATGAACCCTAAGTTGTTCCCAAACCTAAACCCTTAGTAACATGATCACATGTTACTTCATTAGTAATCATAGATTCATATCTAGCAACTAAATACTAGTTCAAATCCACATAAAATATGGGAACCCTATCACTACTAATTAGCATCCCATGTGTTCATCTTCATCAGAACTAAATAATCAAGTAGGGTTAACCAAGTGCAAACCCTAGCTTACACTACCAAAACCATCATCTTTAAGTAACCATCCTTAATTAGCATCACACCACTATGATGAACTCTAATAGCATTTATGCCCAATATTTATCATTACATTCCATACTCCACTTAAACCTACTAGTGTGAGATAATTATGAACCATCCTATTTAGGAACCAAACATTCTTTACTTAGTGAATCCAAAGGTAAACCTTAGGCAACCACAACCTTACTTGTAATACTTCTTATTACTTAAGAAGTATGTTCTTCAAAAGTTATTCTTTTGAAGAAAATAAGGAATCATCATCCACCCTATCTAACGGGATCTATAAACCCTAGCCAATTATCACCAATAAGGTATACCACCTTGATAGCAACTATTGGTAATTAGGATGCCTAAGCTTAACTCAAACTTACAAGCCCTAGGTGTTGATGAATCCAACATTGTTGGGATCCATCTAATACTTACTCCAACAACTACATGAAACCATAGTCAACCATAGAACCCCCAACTTAATTATCATACTTGTCCTTTATTAAAGAATATGTTCTTCAAAAGTTATTCTTTTGAAGTATATAATAATCAATCATTAACCATGACATATAGTGCTAAAACCAACCACTATTCATTACATGTTAGGATTTTACCAAATGTTATCGTTGTGTGCTATTATGCTATTATTATGATATATTGCAGCACATGTTTAGGATACCATGTAACCACACCGAATAAGAACCTTGTATGAGAATCATTCTAAAAGTGCAACACACCCGAAACTAATCATTACCACTCACTAATCCTAAATCATCGGGGTTAGGTCACGTTTAGAGCGATTGCATCTCATACTTATGCAATTATTGCATCCTTGCCAATCTTTTAAACATCGTCCTTACCGGACGATGATGCTATTTCAGAATTTGGAGTTATTGCGTATCGAAGACCTTGCCTGCATAATCTTGCAGTCAAGAAAGGCAAGTTCATCACTTGCTCATGTCATTTGAGTACTTTTATCAAATTACTTGCAAAGTACTATGGTTATCACAATTGCATAAAAACCAAAACCACTATTTTCTTAACTATGAATATGACTATGTGGTGGGCAATGGAACCATGGATTGTGTTGATATGGTGGAGGTTCCATTGCAAGGGTTAATATCCATCTAGGACTAAACAACAATTGTCGCCAGTGATTCTTGTGCCGTAATACCCGTGTTAACCATAAGATCCGGAGTGGGACGGAGTAGTCAAAAGTGTTTCCACCTCTCGTTCATCAACGGATGCGCTTACCATAGCAGTTGTGTCTTGCGGAGCAACTTGAGGGTGGGGAGCCCCTTCTAATTCCCCACGGTATAGCGGTGCTTACCGTAGCGGTTGCGGCTTGCGGAACAACTTGAGGGTGGGGATCCCCTTCTAATTCCCCACGGTAATGTGGTCTATGATGGGTTGCAGCTACCGGCGAAGGAGTTTGGTTAACGAGTCCCAAACTGTTGTCGTGGTCGGGGTCCATCCTTAATTGGTGTAAGAGGACCGACGAGGACCCAGGGTCGGGGCATGCAACAAAGGGTGGGTGTTCGAGGTAGCGGAGGAACATGATTGGCTAGACCTTATACCGGGCCTCACACCAAAGGAAGTGTGGACGGGGAGTACGCCCGGTTGGCACCAAGGTTAAGATCTCTTATGGGTAAAGCAACACACCTCTGCGAGTGTAAAGAACCGTGACTGTCACTCCCTGTTCGGGATATGGAAGCTGCGAACGCGTGCCGGAAAGGAGCTCCATGAAGTTCTAGTAAACCGGTGAAGGCTGACGGACATAGTTCTTCGAATAAAAGCAACCTTTTGAAGAAATGATTATGAAAACTTGCATTGGTATTAGACTTTACGGTCTAATGCTGTAGCTAGTGCATTAAACACCTCTTTCCTATAATGAACTTGTTGAGTACGCTCGTACTCATCCCACTCTTAAATCCCTGCTTATATATGGAGGCATCGAAGGAGTATCTACAGTGCAACTCGAAGGTCGAGGAGTCAACAACTACTTCAAGAGATAAGACCCTGTCAGAGGAGTCAGATACCACATACATCAAGGAGAAAATCTAGTTTAGCCATAGAAGGGAACTAGTTTCCTAAACCTAGCTCCTACTTAGCTAGAATCTATTCTTAGCCTCTGTAGTTAGTGAAATACTCTACAAATAGAGTTCTTGATAAGACTAGACTATGAGTCGTTCTTCTGGAGTTATCTGCAGTTTTACCTCATTGTAAAGTAGGAGGCTGTGCTGATCTTATGTAATAGAGTCAATGTTGTAATTCTATAGACATACCTTGGACCCGCATATGTTTCTGTTGTACCACTCTGAGCGATATAATACTAGTGGAACGGTGTTTCATTGGTGTTATATCAGACTTGCATACCACACCATGCAGTGGTATGCCGGGTCACCACAGTTGGTATCAGAGCAAATGCTTTGACCTAGGGTTAAAACCCTTTAAAGGAGACCTATAGGATTGGTAGTGTCTATAGGGAGTTGTCTTAGGTAAACCAAATATTTGTATGACTTGAGATGGGTATTCACTTGAGAATAATCCTGACATACTCAAGTCAAACGTTCCTACCTATTCTTCCTAAGTGAAGCTAGTAGTTAATTCCAAGTATGTAGCATATCAACAAGTCCTTAAAACAATAGATGAGTAGATCACAGTTGGTATACAATACATGGTAGTCCAAAGAGAGGATACAACCATAAGGAAGATATCCTATTGGAAGATGTGTACCAACATATGTTATGATGAAGTAAGAGTTATCAGACCTGTAATAGGAGTAATATCGAGTGGTGAAGATAATTATGATATCCTAATAGATAATGTAGACCAAATTAAGTAATGAGTAAGTAAAATTATCCAGACTTGTTAAACAATTGATAGTCAGTGAAAAATATAAGTTATATAAAGTAGCATAGACCATGATGAGTCAATCATGGAATGTAAGGAGGAGTGACAGAAATAAAATATGTCTACTTACATAGTAGTGATAGTAATCATATAGGATTCACCTGAGAATCATTATGTGATGAACTAGAGCATCATAAATATTTAGGAGAAGTATAATAAGAAGTTAGGTGATCACCAATAGAGCAAAACAATAGTGCAAGAATTGTGTCCCAAAAATATGGGAAGTGTGCCAAGCACATCATGACCATAGTCTTATGATAGAAACACTTGGAAGTATAGGAACTATATCCTAATAAATATGTATTCAGAGTAACCATATTAGAACTAGTGGTATCATACAAAATAGTCCTCAATAGCCCTTATATATGGAATAATACTTTGTCAGTACTTCCAAACAAAACCAGGTTAACCTTAACTATCCTAGACCACTTTTGTTTCAAGTTTATCTCATTGCAAATGTGCAATTAATGTAAAGGTTGAGACAAATAGTAGAATTCCCTACATTCGTGCTAAGTATCACGATATAAACCTATATTACGTGGTGTTATATATTACACATCAGAGCCTGATGTTTAGAGATGTCCTACTCAACTACTATATTCAGGCTTATGATGGTGTGTATTATATGCACAAAGCTGAATCTTCTTGGATTTTATTGAATTTTCATTGTTTGACTAGATCTATACATGAAGTTTGACTTTGGTATGCAAATGCATGTTGCTATATCAAGTTCTTACTTAAAGCTATAGATCTAGAGGGTAATGGTATTCGTGTGAGGAAGTGACGAATTCTGTATATTTTGAAGACAAGATGAAGGTTCATCAGATAAAGGAAACAAAGTTGTGGGAAGCAACCACAATACTCTGAAGGAAGTACTAATCAACATTCATGCTTTACCTCAACAGAGGAGTACTTTAGTACATGAGAAGCATGAAGGTGAGAAATATAATGATTATGGTGAATCTGAAGCAGATCCATAGTCAACATAGAAGAGGGAATGCATGGGAAATCACTTAGGATACTATAATCATAGTGTCAGCTAGTGGTTTTCTTGCAAAATAAACCCTGAATGAAGGAAGATGATATCTGAAACCGTAGCAGATATAAGAAGACCATAGTTGATATCAGAAGACCACAATTGGTATAATATCAATACTGCGAGATAAAGTAGAAGATGTCTCGTCTAGTTGATTAGAACCTATAATAGAATCCATTTTGAGATATCAAATAGCCACAGTTGGTATAATAACCACAGCTGGTGTCAGTTGGTATTACAAATAGTCCACGATTTAATTAGTTGTAACAAAAGTTCGTGGACAAATAAAAATCTTGTCAGTCAAATAGCTAGATCTATAAACATTTAGTCAAAGGATTCACATTGGATGTCCACAATTGAGTGGATACACCACTAAGATTCTTCGCAAAACCTTAGAGGAATATAAATCATAAACAAGACCTATACCAATGTTCTAACATAAGTCCAATAGTTGGAAGAAATGGAGTTGAAGACCATAAGAAAACTCTAAGGGGTAGAGTAAAATATTGAGTTGGATGTACAATAACTCAATATTTTGAGCAAGATAGTTGAGGAAGGTCTGAGCTGAGAGGAAGTTCAATCTTATTTTCATAAGACTGTTGAACACTACTTTCAGAAGGATGTCAGATCAGAAGCCGAGGTTCATACCTCGAGGACGTAAGAAGTGGATTATAACTCGAGAAAGTAAGTAATAATTATTCATAAGTACTAGAGCTCAAGTAAGTCAAGCATAAAGAAGTTGGATGAAGGAAATACCGGAGGACAAATATAGCTCAAGAATGTCAAGGACTGAAGGAGATTAACTATACCAAAACTAAAGTCTATTTGAATGATTCCTTTCATGGAACCTAAATAACCCAAAATAGTTATAGGTATTACCTATAAACCATGATTGGATGGACTAAATTAGTCTAATCCATTCTTAGGAATAAACCATCACGACCATTTCTATGGTAAGTACCTTACTAAGTCCCAATATTGAAGTTTTGGTGGTAAGGGAAAAACAAGGACCTATTTTATCAAATAGGAGAATGTTATCCAATCAGTCTTTAGTTAAGACTAGCAGCACCAGAAGAAGTCCCATCATTGATTCTTCAATGAAAAAGGAAAACAAGCTTATAGAGTTGAAAGAAAATAAATAATTAAAGTTAGAAGCCATGGCTCAGAGACAAGTATTATTAGATTCCACAGAAAAATCATAGAACTGGAGTAAGAAACTAATGCTTAGAGACAAACCCTAATGGACTCCAGGAAGAATCTGGACAAGGGATATATACAATTATATCTATTGAGATCACCATGGAGTTCGAGAAAAGATGTAGTCTGCACAAGTCAGATTCACACTCCGAAACGTAAGAGAGTTCAAACTTCGAGAACGGAGTTTAGTTTAAGGGGTAGAGACTGTAATATCCCAGCATTTGGGGTTACAAAAATAGAGGAAACAGGTGTGTGCATTGCATACATGCATAGAAAATCTGGGGAATTTTCGCGCTTTAAAGTAAAACTATCACAGTAACTGAAGTTTCACTTGACCTTGGTGGAATTGAAGTAGCTCATCAAGTCAAGTGCTATAAAACTCTGTGTGACCTTTGTTAAAACCTGTTTTGGGTAGAGATGATTTGATCTAAGGGGTTAGATCAAATGGAACTAACACCACAAGACTTTAAACAATGATCAATTGCTTGATCTTATAAAAGATCATAACATGGTATTCTTTGCCATAACATAAGAACATCTATTAAATTGGAAATCAAGTAATAATAAATGGAGAACCCATTCTTCACTTATCTTCTCCATGTCTTAAAACTAACCCATGTCCTTACCATGAACCTCATGGTAAATCTTGAACTAAATTCTTGAACTCAACACCAACACAAGCTTATCATTAAACCCTAGAGATGGGAGAAGCCTATAACCATCAAATAGATAATAATCAAACTCTAAGTTATCAACACTTAAAAGTTAAGAAACTACACTTAGGGTATAATTGAATTCAATTTAAAATTAATTACCAAATATGGTAAAACACAAGGACCTAAGTGCATAAAAGCCCCACATTCTTATTTTAAGCATAACTATTTAAATATGTGGAATATCACAAAACTAAATTCATTTACATTACGAATTATAGTTCAAACTATTTGAATAAAATAAACTATGAGTACTTTGAAACTCATATGATCATGCCTTGGTGAAATCAAATATCATCATTCAAAATTGGGGTATAATCCTTATCTTTGACATTTTGATCCCAATAATGATATAAATACCACCACATATGATATAGTGACTCAACCACAAGCATAAAATCATTCACAAGATATTTAGTAACAAAAGCCACTTGGCTATCCAAAAATAAATCACATGAGAGGATAATCTCAATGCCACATAGGATGAAAATATCTACATAGCTTGAATCCTAAGCTATGCCACCTCATGCTTAAAGGATTGCTATGGATGAGAGCATGACAACCAAGCACCTTACTCATCAAATTAAAGCAAGAGTCATCCACCCATGTGTCATGGTATTAGAGCATGCCCAAGCCTATAAAAGGAACCCTCTACCTCATTCATCTCATCATCTTGCACCATGATGCAAGAAGACCAACACATTGAGCCACTCCATAAAATAGTTAGGATCAAGATGAAGCAGCTAGGAGGTGGAGGCATGCCACAAGATGCGGGTTTATCAGAATTCCTAAAGAACAAGCTACGAGAAGATAGCAAGGTAGAAATTCTAAGGAAGACCACATATATAGATAATCACATCATCATTCCTAGAGTAGAACCTTAGATTATAATCCAAGTCCTTGTGGAGTGAGAGGGGTAATTGGTAAAACCATATCTAAATATTTCTAGTAATAACTTAGGAAGCCAAACCTTGATCATTATAAATTGTGTAGTGATAATAAACCCTAAGAACTTGAAGTAGAAGATATAAGCTCATAAGTAAAGCTTAGAGTTAAAGCCTATAATATATATGGTGAGAAACCATTCATCATTATCACCAAAGTTAACTATAAAAAGAACCATAAACATTTTAGTTACTCTAAATGATAAATTAAGGATAATAAAAGAAGTATATTGGTAGAAGATAAAAAACAATTCTCAGATCCTTAGTAACTAAAGGAGCACATGAAATATTAAGCAAGTAACCACCTTATCATGGTTAGGGGAGATTAAACCCTAGCATATGCAATATGGTGTCATCCCATCCCTACAAACTAAAATGATATCTCAACCCTAGTTTATCACTATGGTGATCATAATTTAAACCCATGCCATAATTGAGATTCAAGTCAATAGCCATTAGGTAAATATCATTAGAACCCTAATGGTTCATTAATTAAATCCAATGTTCAATTATAAAACATAAGAGTCACCTAATGCTAAGTCCTATAATTAAACTATGTGTGGTGATCAACCACATATCATTGTAATTAAAGATCAAACCATGATGAGAGTAGAATTACTCTAGGCAAATCAAAGTGTTAATAGACCATAACACTAAAGCTAACCTTGAAATTGGGTTATCATCAACCCTATAAAACCATAATCAATAAGTGCTCACATGAAATAATATGCAAGTGATTAATTCTTCAAATAGAAAACTAATCTTAATAACAACCTCTAAGATACTTGGAGTATAATTATTAACTCTAACCATTCCAAAAGGGAGTAGTATTCCAAATGGAAAAGGAAATTAAAATGAATACTAAATTCTTGTCTAATTAAAATTTGCAACAAGGCTCACATATAATTATGTTTATGCAAAAACAATACGGTAATACAATGATCCTTGTAGTAAATCTCATGAAAACCAAATTGATAAACACCTGCAAAACAGGACAAGAATTCAAATTTGAATGAAAACCAGAATTCAAAAACAAGAAATAAAAACGAGAAAAGAAAAAGAGAAAAACACCTTACACGGCTTACACGGCCAAGGAGCCCGGTCTGCAGCCCGGCAACCAAGCCCCGCGGCAACCCGGCGGTAGCCCACCCACACGGCCCAACGCCGGCCCGAATACCCTTTCGATAAAAAAATAAAGGGTGGAGCTCGTCCTCATCCTCTCCCCGCATGGTCGACGGCACGACGCCGTGCTCGTCTTCGTCACGGCGCTGGCGAGCTCTCCTTCACCGGCAGCGTGACGAGGCTCGCCTCGAGCCGTATAAAGGCTGCAACGAACCCTAGCCCCCGAAGTTTCTTCCCAGACGAAACCCTAACCGGCCCGGCCATCGACCATCGCCACCGATGTAGACCTCCTCGAGCCACGCCGTGGACACCGTCGTGATCGCCGTCCTCGACTTGCTCTGCCTGCACCAGGAATCGAGCCGGCGTGTCCTAAATCAACCTCGCCGAGGTCATCTTCTCCGACGGCCGGAGCCATGAATTCCGGCGACTCGGGCTCGCTCCGACCTCACCGTCAAGCCTGGAGTAAACCTGGTGAGCTACTGAGCCTCATAGCACTCACGCCTCGCTTGATTGCTCTCCGGAGTGCCGCCGCGTCGTTAGCCCGTGAGCACCGCCGCCGCACCTCGCCGCCGGGCACACTCTGGTGACCATTTGGTGGCGGCGACACCACCAGTAGGTTCCTCTCGTCGCCCTCGTTCGATTAAGCACGCCCACAGCCCCACGGGAGCACCCTATCGCCGGCGTCAACCACCACTGGCCGCCGGTGTGGCACAAGGTTGCCACATCGACGCCTGCGTGGCAGCCACCGTGGCTATGGCCCACTGGCCAGTGGCTGTGTGTATCCTGTCTCGGGTAGATTTAGTATTTTTAGTTTAAAATTCAAATTCAATAAACATCTGCAACTTCAAATGAATTTAGAAAATTCAATTTAAGTCAGAAAAATATAAATAAGATATCAAAATTCTTAGAAAAGAAAATCCTATCCAATAAAAATATAATATGAAATTTTTATTTTTAATAAAAATTTAATTGTTTTAAACTTAATAATTAAGCCTTTTCTTTTATTCTTTATTGAATTACAATTCAATAATTAGGAAAATTCTCCAAAATTAAATAAAGCCAGTAAATAAATAAAGAAAACAGTAAAACTAATTTTATTTATTTATTAAATCCTTATTAGAAGGATTTAAACCCTAATTAAGAATTATCTTAATCCATTATTGAAAATTAATAAAATACCAAATCCAATATTATTATTTCAAAGTTATTAATAACTTCAAATTTATTAATGAAGTTATTAAATTATGAACTAAATAGTAATTATGCAACCGTAGTTCCATAAGGAAGAAAACTAGGAACTCATCATTTCATGTGAAACCCAAAACCCTAATGCAATTAGGAACCCTAAATCCATTACTTGATATGAACCCTAAGTTGTTCCCAAACCTAAACCCTTAGTAACATGATCACATGTTACTTCATTAGTAATCATAGATTCATATCTAGCAACTAAATACTAGTTCAAATCCACATAAAATATGGGAACCCTATCACTACTAATTAGCATCCCATGTGTTCATCTTCATCAGAACTAAATAATCAAGTAGGGTTAACCAAGTGCAAACCCTAGCTTACACTACCAAAACCATCATCTTTAAGTAACCATCCTTAATTAGCATCACACCACTATGATGAACTCTAATAGCATTTATGCCCAATATTTATCATTACATTCCATACTCCACTTAAACCTACTAGTGTGAGATAATTATGAACCATCCTATTTAGGAACCAAACATTCTTTACTTAGTGAATCCAAAGGTAAACCTTAGGCAACCACAACCTTACTTGTAATACTTCTTATTACTTAAGAAGTATGTTCTTCAAAATTTATTCTTTTGAAGAAAATAAGGAATCATCATCCACCCTATCTAACAGGATCTATAAACCCTAGCCAATTATCACCAATAAGGTATACCACCTTGATAGCAACTATTGGTAATTAGGATGCCTAAGCTTAACTCAAACTTACAAGCCCTAGGTGTTGATGAATCCAACATTGTTGGGATCCATCTAATACTTACTCCAACAACTACATGAAACCATAGTCAACCATAGAACCCCCAACTTAATTATCATACTTGTCCTTTATTAAAGAACTAGCTGCGTGGCCCGCGCATTAGCGCGGCTAGATTTACTCTATATCATGTTTTGGAGTCCCTGCGTCCCATGAAGATTTCTGAGATTTGTTAAAACTTTCTAGATAATATTTTGTGTCTAGATACATCCAAATTTTGAAAACTCTTAGACAAAATCTTGGAGAAATATGAGTAGCCTATACATAACTTATGGTTGGTACGACACAATAACAATGATATTGAAAATTTCCATGAAAATTATAGACTTCTACACCAATCTCTATATTTCGTTCTTTAGCTTGCAGTAACTTGACCTTGTTGCTCCAATTGAAGGGTAACACTTCACCTCAATTGCAATTCTATGTAATTCTATGTGACCATGTGCAAGGAATTGTAATTATCATTAACTTAACTACTTGTAAAGCCAAAACAAAGACACATCCATACTATACAGTGTTGTGCTTGTATATGCATGTATCGAGCAATTACAAATATGTGCGAGTATATATATCATATGCATAAACACATCTTGTAAGTATCGAGAAAGATGACCCAGGCTCGAGGCTCCAAACACCAGCCAAGTATCCTTGCATGCATCGTGCCAATAATAGTTTAACCAAAGAGATGAATGATCCAAAACAAATGCACATGGAGGCGTTTAGGCACGTGCACTTCGATGATGTCTTTACCTTATTCGCGGACGTTCCAAGTTACTTGACCGGCTTCGGCCGGCTGGCGTGCGGCGCAGCCACATCGCTCGACTGAATCTTTCTTTGGTCCGGCCATGCGTCACCTCCCTTACTCCACCTTGCCGTTAATGCTTACGCTGGGACATACCAGAAAAGTTCACCGCAGTTTTATTTCAAATTGCCAAACTGTACATCGGCTCTAATGCTACATGCCTACATCAATCATTATGTGATAATTTGATACAACCGAAAGGAGAATGTAGATTGCAGCGTAGTCTTGAAAACTGACGTGATTTACAGTTTGCACAACAAAAATATTCTAGAGAACCCGCGATCTTTATTCAATGGCTAGGAGCTCGTTTGCTTGATATGTTGTACCAACTGAGATCTGTGATCTTTATTCGCTGCATGGAAGAACCCGCAATCCATCGATTGGCTGATGTAACAGTGGCATACATCGGAAATTCCGGTTTGTGAAGCTATTCCTATTGTTTTTGTGTTAAAAAAATACTCTCATGCTTTCAAGCTATTTTAATTCGTATTTTTCATTTCATTTTTATGGTGATCTTGCTAAATAATTGGAATTCACTTGTATATGCATATATTCTGAAATTCATCCGCCCGTCTGAAATTTAATTTTAAAATCTTTTGCATTATGTGTCCACTTAAGAAATAAACATTCATAGCCGCAACTAAATTTAGTGTCATGTTCTTTTGAAGAAGATTGTAGGTGAATCTCGGTAGTATAAATATAGACCTACCTTCGAGACCATGTAATCCATGAGGTGAGGTTTTTCATCATAGTTGTAAATAAACCCACAGTAGCCATGCATCGATCTGGTGGATTTTTATTATAAACTGGTCATAAGCGCTGGAGGCTCAAAGTTGTACTTAAGCCCTATACAGTCATTGAGTCATTGATTCTTATTCTAGTTGATTCCATAGACAATCTTTTAACACAATGGCCTATGCATGAATTATGTATACTTGACTGCATATCTCATCTATATAGGATTAAACCGCATACATAGTCTCACAGACACACACATATATTTAAGCAATCTAATTTCAGAATTTATATATAGGCTAGCTGCTAATGGGTAGATCATGTATAACACAATTTAGTCAAACGTACACGGTTGCTTGCTTGCTATACGAACGACATTCGATGCCACCATATTGTTGTATTGATGACTTACTTGTCAATCTCCTCCCTACATATGTCAGCACGGCCACTTCAACTTGTTCAGAATAGTAGTAGGTGTCCTTGATCTCTGGTACGAAATCTTTTTTGGGCCAGAGGTAACACCGGATACGCCTAGGCGTCGCTGGGCGGTGTGCCTGACTGCATCCGCCGGCATGATCGCCGTAAGGTGTTGATTTTTCAGTGCCATTTTCTCAGCAATGTAGCAGCCAAGGAATGTACGCCGGAGACGGCCGGAGAGAATTTTCATGTCTCCGCTGTGTCTTTCTGAGAGAACTGCCATGTCTCCGCCGGTGTCAATCAAATAAATTTTCTGAAGAGTCGCCATGTCTCCGCCGTAACCGATCTATTATTTGGTTATCTGGATCATATAAATTTGTATCGAATATCTAAACTTGTTTACTCCCGTGGAAAGCATGGTCCTCCTTTGTCTCAGATATAAATGAATCACCGTGATCTCATACCTGAAAAAGGGGAAAAAAACGTATATGCTTAAGTAATTAAAACTTGGTGCTTCTGTTATTGGAAAACATGCAAGTGCTCCAGATGAAAACTGATCTTCTCATTCGTCTAGAAGACCGGAACATCCAGGCAAAAATTCAAAAACACAAACAACATCAATCTAGAATTCCAGATTCTAGTACTCCCGTGGAAAGCTTGGTCCTCCTTTATCTCGGATATAAACTAATCACAGTGATCTCATACCTGAAAAAGGGGGAAAAACGTATATGCTTAGGTAATTAAAACTTGGTGCTTCGTTGCCGGAAAACATGCAAGTGCTCCGGATGAAAACCGACCTTCTCATTCGTCTAGAAGACCAGAACATCCAGGCAAAAATTCAAAAGCACAAACAACATCAATCTAGAATTCTAGATTCGTGTCAATCATTGGTGGCCAAAACCGCACCGGCCTCCCTGTTTTCAGATCAATCTAACACGGGGCAAAAATAGAGAGCGAAGCTTGTGTAGGTGCTCTACTTCCTTGGGCATCGTACGTCGGCAGAGCTGAGAAGAGAAACTGCACCAGCCTCCCTGTTTTCAGATCAATCTAACACGGGGCAAAAATAGAGAGCGTAGCTTGTGTAGGTGCTCTACTTCCTTGGGCATCGTACGTCGGCAGAGCTGAGAAGAGAACACAGAAGAATTACGTGCTAGCTCTTTGTAGGGATCCGTCATATATGGTAAACAACCTGCTCAACACGGAGACACCAGGAGGAAAAACCACTCGAGACGTCGCAGCGGCGAGGGATAGAGAGGGAAAGCAGAGCCGTGCGAAGCGCCGGTGGTGGCGGCGGCTGCCGCAGGGAGCCGGCGGAAGATCAGATTGGTGTTTGTCTTATATAAAGGGGGTAGACGTGGGTTAGAAAGTTAATCTTGGCCGTTGTTACTTATTTGCTTAATCTAAACCGTTGTTTGTTTGTTGTTTTAATAATATAATAGATATGTTCTTCAAAAGTTATTCTTTTGAAGTATATAATAATCAATCATTAACCATGACATATAGTGCTAAAACCAACCACTATTCATTACATGTTAGGATTTTACCAAATGTTATCGTTGTGTGCTATTATGCTATTATTATGATATATTGCAGCACATGTTTAGGATACCATGTAACCACACCTGAATAAGAACCTTGTATGAGAATCATTCTAAAAGTGCAACACACCCGAAACTAATCATTACCACTCACTAATCCTAAATCATCGGGGTTAGGTCACGTTTAGAGCGATTGCATCTCATACTTATGCAATTTTGCATCCTTGCCAATCTTTTAAACATCGTCCTTACCGGACGATGATGCTATTTCAGAATTTGGAGTTATTGCGTATCGAAGACCTTGCCTGCATAATCTTGCAGTCAAGAAAGGCAAGTTCATCACTTGCTCATGTCATTTGAGTACTTTTATCAAATTACTTGCAAAGTACTATGGTTATCACAATTGCATAAAAACCAAAACCACTATTTTCTTAACTATGAATATGACTATGTGGTGGGCAATGGAACCATGGATTGTGTTGATATGGTGGAGGTTCCATTGCAAGGGTTAATATCCATCTAGGACTAAACAACAATTGTCGCCAGTGATTCTTGTGCCGTAATACCCGTGTTAACCATAAGATCCGGAGTGGGACGGAGTAGTCAAAAGTGTTTCCACCTCTCGTTCATCAACGGATGCGCTTACCATAGCAGTTGTGTCTTGCGGAGCAACTTGAGGGTGGGGAGCCCCTTCTAATTCCCCACGGTATAGCAGTGCTTACCGTAGCGGTTGCGGCTTGCGGAACAACTTGAGGGTGGGGATCCCCTTCTAATTCCCCACGGTAATGTGGTCTATGATGGGTTGCAGCTACCGGCGAAGGAGTTTGGTTAACGGGTCCCAAACAGTTGTCGTGGTCGGGGTCCATCCTTAATTGGTGTAAGAGGACCGACGAGGACCCAGGGTCGGGGCATGCAACAAAGGGTGGGTGTTCGAGGTAGCGGAGGAACATGATTGGCTAGACCTTATACCGGGCCTCACACCAAAGGAAGTGTGGACGGGGAGTACGCCCGGTTGGCACCAAGGTTAAGATCTCTTATGGGTAAAGCAACACACCTCTGCAGAGTGTAAAGAACCGTGACCTGTCACTCCCTGTTCCGGGATATGGAACTGCGAACGCTGCCGGAAAGGAGCTCCATGAAGTTCTAGTAAACCGGTGAAGGCTGACGGACATAGTTCTTCTGAATAAAAGCAACCTTTTGAAGAAATGATTATGAAAACTTGCATTGGTATTAGACTTTATGGTCTAATGCCGTAGCTAGGGCATTAAACACCTCTTTCCTATAATGAACTTGTTGAGTACGCTCGTACTCATCCCACTCTTAAATCCCCTGCTTATATATGGAGGCATCGAAGGAGTATCTACAGTGCAACTCGAAGGTCGAGGAGTCAACAACTACTTCAAGAGATAAGACCCTGTCAGAGGAGTCAGATACCACACACATCAAGGAGAAAATCTAGTTTAGCCATAGAAGGGAACTAGTTTCCTAAACCTAGCTCCTACTTAGCTAGAATCTATTCTTAGCCTCTGTAGTTAGTGAAATACTCTACAAATAGAGTTCTTGATAAGACTAGACTATGAGTCGTTCTTACGGAGTTATCTCGAGTTTTACCTCATTGTAAAGTAGGAGGTCTGTGCTGATCTTATGTAATAGAGTCAATGTTGTAATTCTATAGACATACCTTGGACCCGCATATGTTTCTGTTGTACCACTCTGAGCGATATAATACTAGTGGAACGGTGTTTCATTGGTGTTATATCAGACTTGCATACCACACCATGCAGTGGTATGCCGGGTCACCACAGTAATCCACCCCCGGGGCTGAGGGCTCCACTGTAGCTATGTGGTTCATCTCTCCCTTTATGTGATCTAGTTGAATATCATCTATGTGCTACTCTAGTGATGTTATTAAAGTAGTTTTATTCCTCCTGCACGGTGTAATGGTGACAGTGTGTGCATCCGTGTTAGTACTTGGTTTATGCTATGATTGTAATCTCTTGTGGATTATGAAGTTAACTATTGCTATGATAGTATTGATATGATCTATGCCTCCTTCATGGTATGATGGTGACAGTGTGCATGCTATGTTAGTTCTTGGTGTAATTGTGTTGATCTATCTTACACTCTAAGGTTATTTAAATATGAACATTGAATTGTGGAGCTTGTTAACTCCGGCATTGAGGGTTCGTGTAATCCTACGCAATGTGTTCATCATCCAACAAAAGAGTGTAGAGTAGTCCTATTATGTGATCATTGTTGAGAGTGTCCACTAGTGAAAGCAGGATCCCTAGGCCTTGCTTCCAAGCATCGAATCTCCGTTTGTTTACTGTTTTGTTACATGTTTACTCGCTGCCATATTTCATTCAGATTACTATTACCACTCATATCCATCCATATTACTTGTATTTCACTATCTCTTCGCCGAACTAGTGCACCTATACATCCGACAAGTGTATTAGGTGTGTTGGGGACACAAGAGACTTCTTGCTTTGTGGTTGCAGGGGTTGCATGAGAGGGATATCTTTGACCTCTTCCTCCCTGAGTTCGATAAACCTTGGGTGATCCACTTAAGGGAAACTTGTTGCTGTTCTACAAACCTCTGCTCTTGGAGGCCCAACACTGTCTACAAGAATAGAAGCTCCCGTAGACATCAAGGTGCTAACCAATTTTTAGTTCTTTTTCAACTTAGGCTTGACACAAAGGTAAATTCTCTAGATATGCAACTAAGCGAATATACCTATATGACAAGGATATCAACTAAGCAAGGTATAGCTACGCAATAGGAGATAGAGTGGGATAGAGGTAACCGAGAGTGGAGCACGCGATGACACAGAGATGATTCCCGTAGTTCCCTTCCTTTGCAAGAAGGTACGTCTACGTTTGGAGGAGTGTGGTTGCTACGCAAGCCAAACCAACAGCCACGAAGGCTTCACTCGGATCTCCCGTGAGCAACGCCACGAAGGCCTAGCCCACTTCCACTAAGGGATTTCCTCGAGGCGGAAACCGGGCCTTTACAAAGTTCTTGGGGCACACATCCACAACCAAATTGGAGGCTCCCAAATCTGTAACAATACAACAATCAACAACAACACATCAACAACAAATCAACTAGGGAACCAAATAGGAACACTAGCATGAGATCCCTCAAACAAGTGAGGGGAAATGAAGAACGCTTCGGTGAGGATGTAGATCGGTGTCTTCTCCTTCGAATCTCCAAAGATCAAGAGCTTTGGTTGGGGGAGGAAGGAGATCTTGCAAATCTTGACTTTCTTGAGGTGGCTCTAATGGAGGTGGCTTGGCAGATTTCTTGTGTAATGATTGAGGAAGCAACCAAGGTAGAAGAAGGGGGGTATTTATACCTCCCCTCAAAAATGAGCCGTTGCAGCTTCCGGGGGGCCGGATATTCCGGCCTAAGTAAGGGCCGGATAATCCCCCCCCCCGGATAATCCGGCCTTCGGGACAAAACTGTGACTTTATCCGGCCAAATGTCCGGCCCAATGTCGGACTTGCTTTTCTTCCGGTCCTTAGCCAAAATCGAGGGGGCCGGATATTTCCAAAATATCCGGCCCGGATATTCCGGCCCTGGTACAATACGGGACAATATCCGGGCAAAAATCCGGCCCCTATACTGCGCTGCTTTTCCTCAGAGACTTAGCCAAAAACAGGGGGCCGGATATTTCAACAATATCCGGCCCGGATTATCCGGCCTGGCCAATTTTTTCTGAATTCTTTTGACAGACGATCAAATCCAACATACATGAATAAGTATCTATGTAATCCCTGTACCACTTAAACAAACATTAGTGTATCACATACATTGACATCAAACACACAAAACATAATGTGAGAGATGTTCTTTCAGAGACATAGTCTGTTAGATCTAAGGAGCGAGGAGGAGATATCCTCACGGTGAGAGGATTTGCCCAGCAACGGGAATCACCCAGATCAGAGTCTTCACCGAGCCTTCCGCGATCTCTCGGTAACTTATATCTATTCTAGTTGATGCATCTCCATGAATAGATCTTGGTGGTTCATGTAGGACCTTTTTCGCATGTAACCTAACATTTGGCTCGGTGCAGTCATGCGGCCTCGTTCCTGAATTTTTATGACCATCATGTGGTACTTGTTGCAGGTCACATGACAACATTATGCTTCTTCATAGCTTGAGGTACGTATGAATGGAGACAAAGGGTACATTACATGCGGGTAGGGAGAGACTGGAATAGATAATGAGGGGTGAACCCCACATCCCAAGTTTGTGATTTGGCCACAAGTGTGTGCTATATGTGTCAACGGTTAGTCGTGAAGAAGCATTATCGGAGACAAAGACACTCAAATGGAACTCAGACCAACACTTACCATGGTCTTGGTAATGCACAAATGCTTTAGTAGGACACCTAGAATCAGGCAAATAGAGTTGATGTGGAGTGGTGGAGCTATCATGGGGGAGAGGTTCAAAAATGTTGAACCTCTATATCTGTGGTGACCCGGCATACCACTGCATGGTGTAGTATGCAAGTCTGACATAACACCAATGAAACACCGTTCCACTAGTATTACATCGCTCAGAGTGGTACAACAGAAACATATGCGGGTCCAAGGTATGTCTATAGAATTACACACAGACTCTGTTACATAAGATCATCACAGCCTCCTACTTTACAATGAGGTAAAACTGCAAATAAACTCCAGAAGAACGACTCGTGGTCTAATCTTATCACTAACTCTACTTGTAGAGTATTTAACTATCTACAGAGGCTAAGAATAGATTCTAGCTAAGTAGGAGCTAGGTTTAGGAAGCTAGTTCCCTTCTATGGCTAAACTAGGTTTTCTTCTTGTTGGATGTGGTATCTGACTCCTCTCCGTCAGCCTTCACCGGTTTACTAGAACTTCATGGAGCTCCTTTCCGGCAGCGTTCGCAGTTCCATATCCCGGAACAGGGAGTGACAGGTCACGGTTCTTTACACTCTGCAGAGGTGTGTTGCTTTACCCATAAGAGATCTTAACCTTGGTGCCAACCGAGCTGCAGGCTCGTCCACACTTCCTTTGGTGTGAGGCCCGGTATAAGGTCATAGCCAATTATATTCCTCCGCTACCTCGCACACCCACCCGTTGTTGCATACCCCAACCCTGGGTCCTCGCCGGTGCTCTTATACCAATTAAGGACGGCCGCCGACCACGACGACAGTATGGCTAGTGCCAAACTCCTTCGCCGGTAGATGCAACCCATCATAGACCGCATTACCGTGGGGAATTAGAGTGGGATCCCCACCCTCAAATTGTTCCGCAAGCCGCAACCGCTACGGTAAGCATTGCATTACCGTGGGGAATTAGAGTGGGATCCCCACCCTCAAATTGCACTGCCAGATACAACCGCTACGGTAAGCGCATCCGTTTATGTACAAGAGGTGGAAATACAATTGACTAGTCCGTCCCATTTCAGATCTTATGGTTAACACGAGTTTTACGGCACAAGAATCACTGGACGACATTTGTTGTTTAATCCTAGATGGATATAAACCCTTGCAATGGAACCTCCACCATATCAACACATACCATAGTTCCATTGCCCACCACATAGTCATATTCATAGTTATGAAATTAGTGGTTTTGCTTTTTATGCAAGAGTGATAAACATAGTACTTTGCAAGTAATTTGGTAAAAATACTCATATGACATGAGCAAGCGATGAACTTGCCTTTCTTGGCTGCAAGATTATGCAGACAAGGTCTTCGATACGCAATAACTCCAAATTCTGAAATAGCATCATCGTCCAGTAAGGACGATGTTTAAAAGATTGGCAAGGATGCAATAATGCATAAGTATGAGATGCAATCGCTCTAAGCGTGACCTAACCCCGATGATTTAGGAGTAGTGAGTGGTAATGATTAGTTTTTGGTGTGTTGTACTTTTAGAGTGATTCACAAACAAGGTTCTTATCCAGAGTTGTGTTGTTTTAGAATCATAAGCAAGTGGTAAAATGCATAGTAACAATCATACACACCCAGGAATAGTAGTTGTATAATAAGTAAAGAGCAGTTGTCAATTTTATGTCCTGTAGTGCATGGTTGATGATTACTTATTATATAATTCAAAATAATAACTTTTGAAGAACATGTTATTTAATAAAGAACAAGTATGATTATTAGATTTGTGGGGTTCTATGGTTTTCTATGGTTCTAATTGGTTTCTGGAGTAAGTAGTAGATGGATCCCAATAAGGTTGGATTCATCAACACCTAGGGCTTGTAAGGTTGAGTTAGGCCTAGGCTTCTGATAACGCGTGAAGCACACGTCCGTTGGGAACCCCAAGAGGAAGGTGTGATGCGTACAGCAACAAGTTTTCCCTCAGTAAGAAACCAAGGTTATCGAACCAGTAGGAGATGAAGGCCACGTGAAGGTTATTGGTGAAGGAGTGTAGTGCGGCGCAACACCAGGGATTCCGGCGCCAACGTGGAACCTGCACAACACAATCAAAATACTTTTCCCCAACTTAACAGTGAGGTTGTCAATCTCACCGGCTTGCGTAAACAAAGGTTTAAACGTATGGTGTGGAGAATAATGTTTGCTTGTGAAGAACAACAGAGAACAGAGTTTGCAGTAGATTGTATTTCAGATGTAAAAGAATGGACTGGGGTCCATAGTTCACTAGCGATGTCTCTCCAATAAGAAATAGCATGTTGGGTGAACAAATTACAGTTGGGCAATTGACAAATAGAGAGGGCATAACAATGCACATACATATCATGATGACTACTATGAGATTTACTTAGGACATTACGACAAAGAACATAGACCGCTATCCAAGCATGCATCTATGCCTAAAAAGTCCACCTTCGGGTTAGCATCCGCACCCCTTCCAAGTATTAAGTTGCAAACAACGAGACAATTGCATTAAGTATGGTGCGTAATGTAATCAACACAAATATCCTTAGACAAAACATTGATGTTTTATCCCTAGTGGCAACAAGCACATCCATAACCTTAGAACTTTCTCGTCATCGTCCCGCATTCAATGGAGGCATGAACCCACTATCGAGCATAAATACTCCCTCTTGGAGTCACAAGTATCAACTTGTCCAGAGCCTCTACTAGCAACGGAGAGCATGCAAGATCATAAACAACATATATATGATAGATCAATAATCAACTTGACATAGTATTCCATATTCATCGGATCCCAACAAACACAACATGTAGCATTACAAATAGACGATCTTGATCATGTTAGGCAGCTCACAAGATCTAAACATGATAGCACAAGAGGATAATACAACCATCTAGCTACTGGTATGGACCCATAGTCCAAGTATGAACTACTCACGCATCAATCCGGAGGCGGGCATGATGATGTAGAGTCCTCCGGTGATGATTCCCCTCTCCGGAAGGGTGCCGGAGGCGATCTCCTGAATCCCCCGAGATGGGATTGGCGGCGACGGCGTTGATGGCGTGTATTTCACACGTTCGTTGGGGAACCCCAAGAGGAAGGTATGATGCGCACAGCAGCAAGTTTTCCCTCAGAAAGAAACCAAGGTTTATCGAACCAGGAGGAGCCAAGAAGCACGTTGAAGGTTGATGGCGGCGGGATGTAGTGCGGCGCAACACCGGAGATCCCGGCGCCAACGTGGAACCCGCACAACACAACCAAAGTACTTTGCCCCAACGAAACAGTGAGGTTGTCAATCTTACCGGCTTGCTGTAACAAAGGATTAACCGTATTGTGTGGAAGATGATTGTTTGCAGAGAAAACAGTAAAAACAAGTATTGCAGCAGATTTGTATTTCAGTATTAAAAGAATAGACCGGGGTCCACAGTTCACTAGAGGTGTCTCTCCCATAAGATAAAAGCATGTTGGGTGAACAAATTACAGTCGGGCAATTGACAAATAGAGAGGGCATAACAATGCACATACATGTCATGATAAGTATAGTGAGATTTAATTGGGCATTACGACAAAGTACATAGACCGCCATCCAACCGCATCTATGCCTAAAAAGTCCACCTTCGAGGTTATCGTCCGAACCCCTTCCGAGTATTAAGTTGCAAAGCAACAGACAATTGCATTAAGTATGGTGCGTAATGTAATCAACAACTACATCCTAGGACATAGCGCCAATGTTTTATCCCTAGTGGCAACAACACAACACAACCTTAGAACTTTCTCATCATCGTCCCAGGTGTCAATGCGGGCATGAACCCACTATCGAGCATAAATACTCCCTCTTGGAGTTAAGAGCAAAAACTTGGCCAGAGCCTCTACTAATAACGGAGAGCATGCAAGATCATAAACAACACATATGCAATAACTTGATAATTAACATAACATGGTATTCTCTATCCATCGGATCCCGACAAACACAACATAGAGTATTACAGATAGATGATCTTGATCATGTTAGGCAGCTCACACGATCCAACAATGAAGCACAATGAGGAGAAGACAACCATCTAGCTAGTGCTATGGACCCATAGTCCAGGGGTGAACTACTCACTCATCACTCCGGAGGCGACCATGGCGGTGTAGAGTCCTCCGGGAGATGAATCCCCTCTCCGGCGAGGTGCCGGAGGAGATCTCCGGAATCCCCCGAGATGGGATCGGCGGCGGCGGCGTCTCTGGAAGGTTTTCCGTATCGTGGTTTTTCGCATCAGGGGTTTCGCGACGGAGGCTTTAAGTAGGCGGAAGGGCGGAGTCGGAGGACTGACGAGGGGCCCACACCATAGGGCGGCGTGGGCCCCTCCTTGGCCGCGCCGCCTTGTGGTGTCGCCACCTCGTGGCCCCACTTCGTATGCTCTTCGGTCTTCTGGAAGGTTCGTGGCAAAATAGGACCCTGGGACTTGATTTCGTACAATTCCGAGAATATTTCGTTACTAGGATTTCTGAAACCAAAAACAGCAGAAAACAAAGAATCGGCACTTCGGCATCTTGTTAATAGGTTAGTTCCGTAAAATGCACGAATATGACATAAAGTGTGCATAAAACATGTAGGTATCATCAATAATATGGCATGGAACATAAGAAATTATCGATACGTCGGAGACGTATCAAGCATCCCCAAGCTTAGTTCTGCTCGTCCCGAGCAGGTAAAACGATAACAAAGATAATTTCTGAAGTGACATGCCATCATAACCTTGATCATACTATTTGTAAACATATGTAATGAATGCAGTGATCATAACAATGGTAATGACATGAGTAAACAAGTGAATCATAAAGCAAAGACTTTTCATGAATAGTACTTAAAGACAAGCATCAATAAGTCTTGCATAAGAGTTAACTCATAAAGCAATAAATCAAAGTAAAGGTATTGAAGCAACACAAAGGAAGATTAAGTTTCAGCGGTTGCTTTCAACTTGTAACATGTATATCTCATGGATAATTGTCAACATAGAGTAATATAACAAGTACAATATGCAAGTATGTAGGAATCAATGCACAGTTCACACAAGTGTTTGCTTCTTGAGGTGGAGAGAGATAGGTGAACTGACTCAACATAAAAGTAAAAGAATGGTCCTTCAAAGAGGAAAGCATCGATTGCTATATTTGTGCTAGAGCTTTTATTTTGAAAACATGAAACAATTTTGTCAACGGTAGTAATAAAGCATATGAGTTATGAAAGTTATATCTTACAAGTTGCAAGCCTCATGCATAGTATACTAATAGTGCCCGCACCTTGTCCTAATTAGCTTGGACTACCGGATCTTTGCAATGCACATGTTTTAACCAAGTGTCACAATGGGGTACCTCCATGTCGCCTGTACAAAGGTCTAAGGAGAAAGCTCGCATTTTGGATTTCTCGCTTTTGATTATTCTCAACTTAGACATCCATACCGGGACAACATGGACAACAGATAGTGGACTCCTCTTTAATGCATAAGCATGCGGCAACAATTATTATTCTCATATGAGATTGAGGATATATGTCCAAGATCGAAACTTCCACCATGAATCATGGCTTTAGTTAGCGGCCCAAAGTTCTTCTCTAACAATATGCATGCTCCAACCATAAAGGTGGTAGATCTCTCTTACTTCGGACAAGACGGACATGCATAGCAACTCACATGATATTCGACAAAGAATAGTTGATGGCGTCCCCGTAAAACATGGTTATCGCACAACAAGCAACTTAATAAGAGATAAAGTGCATAAGTACATATTCAATACCACAATAGTTTTTAAGCTATTTGTCCCATGAGCTATATATTGCAAAGGTGAATGATGTAATTTTAAAGGTAGCACTCAAGCAATTTACTTTGGAATGGCGGATAAATACCATGTAGTAGGTAGGTATGGTGGACACAATTGGCATAGTGGTTGGCTCAAGTATTTTGGATGCATGAGAAGTATTCCCTCTCGATACAAGGTTTAGGCTAGCAAGGTTATTTGAAACAAACACAAGGATGAACGGTACAGACAAGACTCACATAAAAGACATATTGTAAACATTATAAGACTCCATACCGTCTTCCTTGTTGTTCAAAACTCAATACTAGATATTATCTAGACTCTAGAGAAACTAAATATGCAAACCAAATTAGCAAACTCTAAGTGTTCCTTCATTAATGGGTGCAAAGTATATGATGCAAGAGCTTAAACATGAGCACAACAATTGCCAAGTATCAAATTATCCAAGACATTTTAGAATTACTACATGTAGTATTTTCCAATTCCAACCATATAACAATTTAACGAAGAAGAAACTTCGCCATGAATACTATGAGTAGAGCCTAAGGACATATTTGTCCATATGCTACGGCGGAGCGTGTCTCTCTCCCACAAAGTGAATGCTAGGATCCATTTTATTCAAACAAAACAAAAACAAAAACAAACCGACGCTCCAAGCAAAATGCATAAGATGTGACGGAATAAAAATATAGTTTCAGGGGAGGAACCTGATAATGTTGTCGATGAAGAAGGGGATGCCTTGGGCATCCCCAAGCTTAGATGCTTGAGTCTTCTTAGAATATGCAGGGGTGAACCACCGGGGCATCCCCAAGCTTAGAGCTTTCACTCTCCTTGATCATATTGCATCATACTCCTCTCTTGATCCTTGAAAACTTCCTCCACACCAAACTCGAAACAACTCATTAGAGGGTTAGTGCACGATAAAAATTAACATGTTCAGAGGTGACACAATCATTCTTAACACTTCTGGACATTGCATAAAGCTACTGGACATTAATGGATCAAAGAAATTCATCCAACATAGCAAAAGAGGCAATGCGAAATAAAAGGCAGAATCTGTCAAAACAGAACAGTCCGTAAAGATGGATTTTATTAGGCCACCAGACTTGCTCAAATGAAAATGCTCAAATTGAATGAAAGTTGCGTACATATCTGAGGATCATGCACGCAAATTGGCTTAATTTTCTGAGCTACCTACAGGGAGGTAGACCCAGATTCGTGACAGCAAAGAAATCTGGAACTCGCGCAGTAATCCAAATCTAGTACTTACTTTACTATCAAAGACTTTACTTGGCACAACAAAACATAAAACTAAGATAAGGAGAGGTTGCTACAGTAGTAAACAACTTCCAAGACTCAAATATAAAACAAAAATACTGTAGTAAAAACATGGGTTGTCTCCCATAAGCGCTTTCTTTAACGCCTTCGCCTAGGCGCAGAAAGTGTATATCAAGTGTTATCGAAGGGTGGTGCACCTACAGCGGGGTTTGGAGTTTTCTCAACCATGCATAGTATATTGGATACATAAGTTTCAGCGTCTCCCTTTTCATTAGTCTTAGACTTGCTACTCTCATCGAACAAATTTTCATTAACAAGCCAAGCATAGTTATTTTCTAGTGCATCATTCATAGCTAGGAGTTTGCATGGTATTGGTGCTTTGATCTCCCCACCATCATTAGCATTATTAGTGTACCTTATCCTATCCATGTCCATTTTTTCAAGGAGACTAACAAAATTAGTATGATAACCAAGCATATTAAATTTAGCGAAGACCTTTCTAGCCTCTCTTGCTAGACCACCAAATTCTCTAAGAAGGGTTTCTAAAACAAAATCTTTGTTTTCCCCCTGTTCCAAATCACCAAGTGTAAGAAACATGTGTTGGATTATAGGATTGAGATTAACAAATTTAGTTTCCAACATGCGAACTAAAGCAGCAGCAGCAATTTCATAAGTAGGAACAAGTTCTACCAAGTGTCTATCTTCAAAATCTTCAACGGTACTAACATGACTGAAGAATTATTCTATATTGTTTCTCCCAATGATAGACCCGCGTCCTACCGGTATGTTTTTTGTGGTAAAATTAAAAGGAAACATGATGAATCAAGTAAAGTAAATGCAAGTAACTAATTTTTTTGTGTTTTTGATATAGAGTGCAAGACAGTAAATAAAGTAAAGCTAGCAACTAATTTTTTTTGTGTTTTGATATAAGTGCAGCAAACAAAGTAGTAAACAAAATAAAGCAAGACAAAAACAAAGTAAAGAGATTGCGAAGTGGAGACTCCCCTTGCAGTGTGTCTTGATCTCCCCGGCAACGGCGCCAGAAAAAGAGCTTGATGGCGTGTATTTCACACGTTCGTTGGGGAACCCCAAGAGGAAGGTATGATGCGCACAGCAGCAAGTTTTCCCTCGTAAAGAAACCAAGGTTTATCGAACCAGGAGGAGCCAAGAAGCACGTTGAAGGTTGATGGCGGCGGGATGTAGTGCGGCGCAACACCGGAGATCCCGGCGCCAACGTGGAACCCGCACAACACAACCAAAGTACTTTGCCCCAACGAAACGAGTGAGGTTGTCAATCTCACCGGCTTGCCGTAACAAAGGATTAACCGTATTGTGTGGAAGATGATTGTTTGCAGAGAAAACGATAAAAACAAGTATTGCAAGCAGATTTGTATTTCAGTATTAAAAGAATAGACCGGGGTCCACAGTTCACTAGAGGTGTCTCTCCCATAAGATAAAAGCATGTTGGGTGAACAAATTACAGTCGGGCAATTGACAAATAGAGAGGGCATAACAATGCATATACATGTCATGATAAGTATAGTGAGATTTAATTGGGCATTACGACAAAGTACATAGACCGCCATCCAACCGCATCTATGCCTAAAAAGTCCACCTTCAGAGTTATCGTCCGAACCCCTTCCAGTATTAAGTTGCAAAGCAACAGACAATTGCATTAAGTATGGTGCGTAATGTAATCAACAACTACATCCTCGGACATAGCGCCAATGTTTTATCCCTAGTGGCAACAACACAACACAACCTTAGAACTTTCCGTCACCTGTCCCGGTGTCAATGCGTGCATGAACCCACTATCGAGCATAAATACTCCCTCTTGGAGTTAAGAGCAAAAACTTGGCCAGAGCCTCTACTAATAACGGAGAGCATGCAAGATCATAAACAACACATATGCAATAACTTGATAATTAACATAACATGGTATTCTCTATCCATCGGATCCCGACAAACACAACATAGAGTATTACGGATAGATGATCTTGATCATGTTAGGCAGCTCACAAGATCCAACAATGAAGCACAATTAGGAGAAGACAACCATCTAGCTACCGCTATGGACCCATAGTCCAGGGGTGAACTACTCACTCATCACTCCGGAGGCGACCATGGCGGTGTAGAGTCCTCCCGGGAGATGAATCCCCTCTCCGGCAAGGTGCCGGAGGAGATCTCCGGAATCCCCCGAGATGGGATCGGCGGCGGCGGCGTCTCCGGAAGGTTTTCCGTATCGTGGTTTTTCGCATCAGGGGTTTCGCGACGGAGGCTTTAAGTAGGCGGAAGGGCGGAGTCGGAGGGCTGACGAGGGGCCCACACCATAGGGCGGCGCGGGCCCCTCCTTGGTCGCGCCGCCTTGTGGTGTCGCCACCTCGTGGCCCCACTTCGTATGCTCTTCGGTCTTCTGGAAGGTCCGTGGCAAAATAGGACCCTGGGACTTGATTTCGTCCAATTCCGAGAATATTTCGTTACTAGGATTTCTGAAACCAAAAACAGCAGAAAACAAGCAATCGGCACTTCCATCTTGTTAATAGGTTAGTTCCAGAAAATGCATGAATATGACATAAAGTGTGCATAAAACATGTAGGTATCATCAATAATATGGCATGGAACATAAGAAATTATCGATACGTCGGAGACGTATCAAGCATCCCCAAGCTTAGTTCTGCTTGTCCCGAGCAGGTAAAACGATAACAAAGATAATTTCTGAAGTGACATGCCATCATAACCTTGATCATACTATTTGTAAACATATGTAATGAATGCAGTGATCATAACAATGGTAATGACATGAGTAAACAAGTGAATCATAAAGCAAAGACTTTTCATGAATAGTACTTAAAGACAAGCATCAATAAGTCTTGCATAAGAGTTAAGAGCAGAAAACAGGAACTGGCGCTTCGGCATCTTGTTAATAGGTTAGTGCCGGAAAATGCATCAAAATGATGTAAAGTGTATATAAAACATGTGAGTATTGTCATAAAACTAGCATGGAACATAAGAAATTATAGATACGTTTGAGACGTATCAGCTTCCTAAGCAATTATTTATACATGATTGCTATCAAGGTTGGTTCATCTTGTTGGGGATATCTAGCTAGGGTTTATAGGTCCTTATAAGTAGGGTTGATGCTGATTCTCTGTTTACTTCAAAAGAATAACTTTTGAAGAACATACTCCTTAAATAAAAAGTAGTATTGCAATTAGGGTTTATAGGTACAAGGTTTTGCTATTGGATCCCTTAGGTAAGTAATAATTATTTCCTAAATAGGATGGTTCATAAGTATCCAACACTAGTAGGGTTTAGTGGAATATAGTTATGTAATGCTAAATAATTGGTATGGTTGCTACTAGGGTTCATCACAATGGTGTGATACTAAATATGGATTGTTAAGGTTAATAATAATTGGGATGATAGGAACTAGGGTTTAGACTTGGTGGATCCTATTTGATCATCTTGGTTGAATGGTATGCATACATGGAATACTAATTTGCTAGTGATAGGGTTCTACATTTGATGTGGTCATGGCAAATCTTTAGTTGCTACTATGGTTATATGACTATTGTTGAAGTAACATAATCACATGTGAACTTGGGTTTAGGTTTGGAAACCATTTAGGGTTCATATGAAGTAATGGAGCTAGGTTCCTAATGGTGTTAGGATTTTAGGATTACACATGAAATGATGAGTTCCTAGTTTTCTTCCATATGGAACTAGGGTTTTCTAAATACCCTAAAGTTCTTGAATTAATAACTTCACTATAAGGTTTAAGTTATTAATAACTTTGAAATAAAAACAATATTGAATTTGCCATTTTGTTATTTTTGAACAATTAATAATTTAGATAATTATTAATTAGTGTTTTAAATCCTCCTAATAAAGATTTAATAAGTTATTAGTAAAGAACATTTGGTTTTCATTTCTTTATTCACTTACTGGTTTTTATTTATTTTATAATTTTTTTTCTTAATTTCTGAATTTTTAATTGCATTTAGAATTAAAAGAAAAGACTTAAATATCAAGTATGAAATAATTAAATTTTTATTAAAAATAAAAATTTCATTTTATATTTTTATTGGATAGATTTTATTTTTAGGAACATTTTGATATCTCATTTACGTTTTTCCGAATAAATATGAATTTTATACATTTATTTAAAGTTTCAGCAATTACTAAAATTTGAAATACAATGTAAATGCTAACTACACCCGGGCTGTTCCTACCCGCAGTCACTATTTGGTGGGCCATTGGCCAGGTCATCTGCCACACATGCATTGACCAAGGTCAAAATCGCCACTGTGGCATGGGAGCTCACTGCCGGCGGGAATTGGCGACGATCGCCGGGGGTATAAGGTTCCCGCGGGGGTGTGTGTGTGCTTGTTGGAAAGAGGACGCCGAGGCGAATCTCATGGTGGTGGCGCCGCCGTTTTTGGGTCGCCGGAGCTCGGCCGACGGTGAGGTGCGGCGGCGATGCTCATGGGCTAAGTGATGCGGCGATGCTACGACGTCTAATCGGACAGAATAAACATGCTAGGGAACTCAGGGGCTCACCAGAAGCACGTAGGACTTGACGGCGTGGTCGGAGACGGCCTGGTTCGCCGGAATTGTTTGATGCCGGCGCCGGAGAAGACGATGTCATCGTCATCGATTTCGCGCACCTCAACTCGATTCCTCCCGTGGGCGTACGTAGCTTGTCGAGGACGGCGATCACGGTGGTGTGCTTCGCTTGGCTAGGGAAGGCTTCCATCGCCGGTCATAAGGTGGAGTGGTACGGCCAGGGTTTCGGCATGTCAAGAGAACGGAGCAGAGGAAGAAGAATGCGACTAGGGTTCATCCAGGGTTTTTATATGGCGCCAGAAGCGATCCTCGTCACACCGTCGAGCAAGGGAAGGCCGCCAGCGAGAGGGAGAAGACGAGTACGTCGTCGTGCTGGCCTCCAGTACACAGAGAGGATGAGGGCGACCCTCTCCCGATCTTTTGACGAAAGGGTATGGGCTGGGGTTGCTGGGCTCGTCTTGGGCTGCTTCTGGACCTCCCTAGCTGGGCTGTTGCGGCAGGTAAGCTAGGTAGGCTCTCTTCTCTTTTCTATTTTCTATTTTCTGTTTTATATTTGGTTGATTTAAATTATGTTTTGAATTTGATCACCTTTATAGAATTTTCTTGTTTGAATTCTGCTGGACTTCACTCAAAGCACTTAAAAGATTGTTGTTGTGTATATGCAATTCTAATATGGTATTAATACATTGGTTCATTAATTGCTATTGGTATTTAAATTAAATATTCCCATATGGACATGAATTTGAATATCCTCTTGGAAATATTCAAATTATCTTCCAAGTAATAATTTCCTTACTCAGGGATATGTAGGGTTTTAATTGGTATTGCTTTGCAAGAAACAAGTTACCAAGTAATGTTTGTTGACGGATTTCTATTAAGCAAGTGACTTAATGGCATGATTTCATGTGCCAAAGGGTTTCTAAGGATTTGATCTCTTATGTGAGACTTCGTTCACTTGCATATGATCTTATGGGACCACTTATTTATTAAGGTCTTGTAAGTTTTAATATAACCCTATTTTAAGGTTAGTTCTAGAATTATAATTAATAACACCTTGGAATACCTAGAGTAATTCTACTCTTATCATGGTTTGGTCTTAATTATAATGATAAGTGGTTGATCACCACACATGGTTTTAATTACAGAATTTAGCAATAGTTGTTCTTCTTCTTTAGGTACTAAGGATTTGAGAATTGGTTTTATCTTCTACCAATAGACTTCTAGTCTTATCCTTAATTTATCATTGAAGTAACTAAAGTGGTTATGGTTCTGTTTATAGTTAACTTTGGTTATAAGAATGAATGGTTTCTCATCATATAATGTATAGAGTTTGACTCTAAGGTTTTCTTAAGTTCTTTAATTAAGGATTAAGTGTAATGTAGATGTGGTAGGATTCTACTTATGATCACCAAGTGATTCACAAGTTAAGGTTGGAATATAAGCCTAGAGCTGCTTACTAGTGATCTCCATATAATTTCATGTGGTGAATGATATCTACTTATCATATAGGGTTTAACTTATAGCTTATTCTTCTATTTCTCCAGAGCATGGTCACGGCATTATCATGAGCAATTTATTCTTAATGGCTTCTACTCCCAATTCTTAGAGTATATGATCATTACCCAATTTGTAATGATCAAAGGTTTGGCTTCCATAAGTAATCTCTCATGGAATGGGTTCTCACTTTCATGATCAAGCATTGTCTTGATCAACTAGGATATAGCACTTCTGTTTTACTTTCTAGGATGGGACTACTATGGTTGCCTCAATGGATTGTATCCCAGGAGAATACCTGAGATATTATGTTAGGGTTCTACTTAAACAATGATGATATAATCATCTAGTATATGGATAGTTCTCTCCCTCAAATTCAAGTGTTGCCTCAACTAACTTGAGTGTAACACCATAGCTTGAGCTATCTTTCATAGGAATAGTTATTCTAGGGTTTATGGTGTACTCACAGTATCTCAATAGGTATCAAGTCTAAAACTCCACTTGGCTATCTTGGTTGAATTAATCTCCTCCTTACTTTATCAATTCATGGATATGGTATTATTTCATGTGATATTAGGTTATCTCACCACTCCAAGGGAAATGGTTCACAACCTAATACTTTAGTTCAAAGGTTGTCCTTTATTCTTAAATAGGTAAAGCTTGGATTAGCATGAATGGTCTCTCTCATTTGGGGAGGACTTGAATATTATCTTAGAGCTTCTCTTAAAGATGATTAATTGAATACATGGATGCATATCCAAGGTTTAGCTCAAAGTTTGTCATTGCTTCTCTAATAATTAAAATAGAACTCTTACCTCTCTAGGTTTGATGTATATAAATTTGGAATGGAGAAGAATATATATATTCCTAGGGTTTATCTCCTTGTCATGACTCCAAGGATGAAGTAAAATGAATACCATGAAGTTCATGGTAGATCATGAATTAGTTTAAGACATGGAAAGATAAGTTAGGAATAGTTTCTCCAATTATTGTTACTAGATTTCCAATTAAATGGATGTTCATATGTTATGGCAAGGAATACCATGTTATGATCTTTAATAAGATCAAGTAGTTGATCATTGATTAAAGTGTTGTTGTGTTGGTTTTAATTCCATTTGATCTAACCCCTTAGATCAAATCATCTCTACCCAAAACAGGTTTTAACAAAGGTCACACTGAGGTTTATAGCACTTGACTTGATGAGCTACTTCAATTCCACCAAGGTCAAGTGAAACTTCGAGCCATCGTGACAGTTTTACTTTAAAGCGCGAAAATTCCCCAGATTTTCTATGCATGAATGCAATGCACACATCTGTTTCCTCTATTTTTGTAACCCCAAATACTGGGATATTACAATATCCTACATTGCCACTTGTGTAGGATAATGCAGACCCACCGACGGTTGGGTTGTAGCAAGAAGGGAGAAGAGGGCTCCATGGTTGTGTATTCATGAGAGGAGGAGAGACAGTGTGAACTTTGGTGGAGGGGGCATTGTACGGTTGTTTGCGGCTAGTGGAGAAGAAGGGTGATGCCTGGATGCATGAGACTCATAATATATCCTTAGGGACAACCGCTCCATGTAGCTAGGAGAAGAGGGGGAGGGTGTGCTAGATACGGTTTATATAATTAAGGAGGCAGACCAAACTACGGGTTGGGAGCGACAATGTGGGTCAAGGTGGATATGGATCGGTGATGTTGGTGTGGGATGTGAAGGCTGTGGGTGGAGGTATGGATATTGGCAGGAGGCAATGTGTGTGGATAAAAACAAAGAAGGGCTAGGGTTTTATTGTGTTAGTGCCTCATAAATCCCTTCCAGTGAAATCGGTGCCCTTAGTGGCCTCACCTATGGTGGTAAGAAAAGGATACTGGCGGGTGTAGCGCCTACCAATGGCAATAAAACAAGCAAAAAAAAATCAATGACCGTAGAACCGGAAGCTAGCTTTCCCATCCTTGATACACCATTCTAAATTTTGATATGCCATTTCATCCATCGCGTCTCGGCCATCGCCTCGTCCATATCACTTTTGGTGTGGTAGGGTAGAGAAAGAAGCATTGAAACGTAGAGGGTAAGGATAGAAGTTTAGAGAGATAGAGTGCTGGGGGTGGAAATATCTATGATGTAGGTTATTCCTGGAGCAAAGATGCCCGACGAAGGACGGGGTGTGGGTATCGCACATGATGAGGTGGCGGATCCAGCTGTTGCATCTCCTCCCATGGCTGGCGGTAGCAGGCTGTGAAGGTGACATGAGGGATTGGAAGGAGAGGTAGACATAAGCTTGGTTGGCGGGAGGGGAAGGGAATGTTGGCGACTTCAAGAGGGATAAATGATGAGAGCATGGGAGGGTGCGTGGGCGTGAAGGAGGAGCACGTGGAGCTGTGTGTGTGCCTCTAGGAGGGATATGGGTGGAAAGAGGGGAGAGGAATTTGCTAATGTTAGGTCTCATAAGGGAATTGATACCGGTGGGTTTGGCTTGGGCTCTTGGGGCAATGAGAAGGGTAGCTACACGATATTGATGTGCCACATTTTGGGCTTGTTAGTGGTGTAACACAAAACAATGTTAGGTGAATATTTTGGCCCGTCAATGAAATGATCCCATCATCATAGTGATAGCACCTCTGCTGGGCCTCACTTTGGGCCCATCAAGGGTAACTTTTAGCCAAAATTTGGCTATTGGTTGAAGGCAGTGGTGTCGCCTCAAGTATTCCCATGCAAGTGGTGATGGTAATAGTCACATGCCTTTTTGGGACCATCTCTAATGTGTGATCACCAAATATTTTGGGGGTAGTGTGATGGTTTGATCCCTCGGATAAACTTGCAACCTTTCACCATTCAGGACAAAGATCCCATAGTTCTAGGTGGTCCATGTTGGATGAACAACCGATAGAATTCAAGGATCCCGAGTATTATAATTTTCTATATAAATCAATATTATTGCCTTCATTCCAAATTAGGTGCAGCAACTTTGGTTAGATTTGGTGTATCTAGGCACGTTTTAGTGTGTAGTTTCGCTCATTTTAGAAAAAAGCCACGGCACTTAATTTGAGGTGGAGCGAATAGAATTTTAGAGAGATATTTATAAAGATACGCTAGTATTAGAATTAATGTTTCAATATCATGGGGTCCCGAGATCTCAACCGCATATTAATTTCGTATAAAGGATTTGGCCCGTTTGTATTATCTTGATGCAAAAAAATACCATCAAGGAACCATTAATTATGTTTACCTAGCGGCAACCGGATAATGGGATGTAACCGGTCCGATCTAGCGTACAACATGGAAAGGGAGCTGTCAAAACAGGCCAGGCAGGATGACTGGACCAAGTTTATCAACCGCATGGTGAGGCTTTCTAGGATCTAGCAATGCCGCCTTAGAACCGAGAACGCGTGCGGGCAGGAACGTGCCACATAGGCAGTTGGAGATAGTGTGGATGAGCTAAAAGGCCATGAATTTGTAAATCTTTAATACATGCAAAAATGATTATGAATAAATATATTACAATTGCCAGCGAGATATTTAAAAAGATATAGTACTATTAATAGTATTAATGTTTCAATATCATGGGGAACCGTTCAAATATATTAGCATATTTATATCATTAATGTTTTCCCCTTTTATGGTATTCTTATAGACGAAAAATAAAATTACTATCAAGCATTAATTCTTATTGAAATCTTGGAGAGTATATCACAACTAACATGTGCATTGCATGGTGCCCGCGCCAGCGTGCAAGTAACTGAAATTGAAAATCTATACGTGTACAAAAGTATGGATGACATGAACATTGTCATGTTGTATATCATACACCTCAAAACGTTATGGCACACACGTTAAGACACGCTAAATGCGGCCGACGGGACACACACCTGGAAACGTGGTGGCAGTGCATGGATATCCTCGTTGGCTCGTTTTGCAGTGGCACGTCCAATTCATGGACAATCGAGAAAAAATAAAGTGGACCCAACACATACATGTATGAAAAATGAGTTTTGAAATGCCGGCAATTATGTAATCTTTTAGTAGATTCGGACTTATCTAGATTTGTACCTGTACAAAAATACGTCTAAATACATGAGAATCTAGATAAATCTAAGTGACTTATTTTCGGACCAAGGGAGTACTCCAAGTTCTATTTTACTTTCCTTTTTTAAAATTAATGTTTTTTCTAAAATTAATGTTTAATTTATCGTAGTAGGAAATGGTATGACCAACCCATGGACAACACACATGCCAGGCACACACCGCGCGTGAGCGAGGCTGAGCGAGGCATGGTATGCCGTTATAAATGTGCTCGGAGTCGTAGGGCGGAGACACTTGCACTTGCACAATGGAGCTCACAGCAACAATGCCCACGGCCATGTCGTTGGTCACCGTCCTCATCGTCCTCGTTCTCGGCTCCCTCCTCTCCTGGCGCAGCCGCCCCAAGGCCCTGAACCTCCCACCAGGCCCGAGGGGTTGGCCGCTGGTCGGCAGCCTCGGCGCTCTGGCTGGCACGGTCCCGCCGCACCACGCGCTGGCCGCGCTCGCCGCGCGCCACGGCCCGCTCATGCACCTCCGCCTCGGCTCCTACCACACCATCGTCGCTTCCTCTGCCGAGGCCGCCACTCTCGTGCTCAAGACCCACGACCTCGCCTTCGCCGACCGGCCGCGCTTCGCCGCCGGCGAGGTCGCCTCGTACGGGTACCGTGGCATCGTGCACGCTCCCTACGGCGACTTATGGCGCATGGCGCGCAGGCTATGCGCCACCGAGCTCTTCTCACCGCGCCGCGTCGCCTCCTACGAGCACATCCGGGCGCAGGAGCGGCGCACGCTTCTGCGTGGCATGTTCGAGCGCGCCGGCCGCGCCGTCCCGATAAGGGAGCGTCTGGCGGACGCCACGATGCGGAACATGCTGCGCATGGCGCTCGGGGATAAGTGGTCGGGCTACTACGACAGTAAGGAAGGCGAGGCCTTCCGGCGCACGCTGGACGAGGCGTTCGCGGTGGCCGGCTCGGTGAGCAACGTCGGCGAGTGGGTGCCCTTTCTCGGATGGCTCGACGCGCAGGGATTCGTCCGGAAGATGAAGCAGCTGAGCAAGATGTACAACCGGTTCCTCGAGCAGATCCTCGACGACCACGAAGAGGAGCGGCGGCAACGAAAAGCTACCGGAGCCGACGATACTACCGCGACGAGGGGCCTTGTGGACGTGCTGCTGGAGCTCGCCGAGGTAGAGGGAGAAGATAGGCTCACGCGCGACGGCGTCAAGGCCTTCGTCCAGGACATCTTAGCCGGTGGCACGGACACGTCGGCCCTTTCCATGGAGTGGGCCATGGCTGAGCTCATCCGCCGGCCGGAGGCCATAGCCGCCGCCCATGACGAGCTCGACCGCGTCGTGGGCCAGGGCCGGTGGGTCGAGGAGTGCGACCTGGAAAACCTCCCCTACATCGGCGGCGTTGTCAAGGAGACATTGCGGATGCACCCGGTGGCCCCGCTCCTCATCCCACACCGGGTGCGGGAGCACACGGTGGTCGCCGGCTATGACGTCCCCGCAGGCGCTCGCGTGCTGGTGAACGCGTGGGCCATCATGCGCGACCCGAAGTCGTGGCCCGATCGGCCGAATGAGTTCCGTCCGGAGCGGTTCGCTGCCGGGAGCGGCGCCGGGGTAGACGTGCGCGGGCAGCACTTTGAGCTGCTGCCGTTTGGCGCTGGGCGGCGCATGTGCCCGGCGTACAACCTTGCCATGAAGGTCGTGGCGGGAGGCGTGGCGAACCTGCTGCACGGGTTCAAGTGGCGTCTGCCGGATGGGGTCTCGCCGGAGGACGTGAACATGGACGAGCTCGTTGGGCAGACGACGCGCATGAAGGATCCGCTCGTCGCCGTCCCGGAGCCCAGGCTGCCTGCGCATCTCTACGCCACCGCTGGCTGATCGGAATCGTGCAAGCAATAGTTAAGTTCCAGAGTCGGATCTAAAATATCGTCAAAAAAGAGTCGGATCTAAAATACTAAATCATTTGGCTATATAATAAATTCAGTTTCCAGAATTGGCTGTAAAGTTATTCAGTTTCCAGATTTTGCTCTAAAAAGAGTTCAGTTTCCAGACCGAAAATGCAAACGCATGCCTCAAGATATGTGCACTTGCCAGCATTTGAGTTTCAGCATTGGCAAAGAAAGCTAAGCATTGTCCAAGACTCCAAGTTACACGCATATAACCGCTGCTAAATTATACTTACTCCAACTAGATTTACACAGGGAAAAACAGGCGCTGCCGTGCAGCCTATCTTTGCCACGTGCCCCTGCACGGTAAAGGTTTTTTTGCCGTGCGCACGAAGAAAAACGCACGGCAAAGATCTTAGCCACGATAAAGACAAACACGAGCGCACCGCAAAGATACGATTCACGGCAACGATGAAAGAGGCCGCACGGCAAAGAAAGGTGCACGACAATGGACCAACAGAGCGCACATCAAAGATTTGGTGCAAGGAAAAAGGCGTTGGGCATTGCCGTGCCTCACCCTTTTTCGTGCGCCCATCTGGGATGCACGGCAACGCCGCCTTTGCCGTGCGTTTTGCCTTTGTCGTGTGCCATATGACATTTTCCTTTATTTTTTCTTTCTATTTTATTTCATCTAATAATTATATTTATTTTTTTAATTAGTTTTACTTTTTGATAACTATTTATTAGTGTTACTTAAGACAATGTGTATATACCCATACAATTTGCAATACAAAAGTACCCTCCATCTTCATCCCCCACATATATCAGGGTTTCGGAGCAATCCGCGCTTCGGAAAATCTGCTAAGTGTTATCACCCAAATGTGAGAAAGGTCACACCAAGGAGCTATTTTTATACCATTACACCTTCCAGCACTCTTTCACACATAGCATAGCTTCACATGCAAGATTTTTTCTTTTTTTTTGAGGGTTGAACAGTTGGGAAAAAACCCACTGCAATTTTTATTAATATTGTAAAAAGGAGTCTTTGCAGTTGTCCAAGGTGTACAGGGGAAGAAAGGAAGGAAGAAAAAAAGAGAAGAAGAAGGACTAAGCTAGTCTAAGACTTAGGAAAAAAGTTGTAGCCATGCTTTGAAAGGAGCATCCCATTTCTTCTTCATTCTGTAAAATAGCATTTGAAGCTCTTGTTTATAAACAGCTTTCAAAGCATTTAAAGTAGGAGGTTGATCTTCAACGATTTTCCTGTTTCTGATGATCCAAATGGCCCATGCTCCAAGCATGATAATCTCTACTGCAAATAGCAGATTTGGTGGGATTCTGGTGCTCCGGTGATCATTCCCCCCTCCTCCCCCCAAAAATAGCGGTATGTGTGCTTCGGTGGGTCTACCCTCTAGATTTCACCGTGCGAGGTTCCACGTGCCGCGCAGCTGTGCTCCTGGGAAGCCACTGTGGGTGTGCTGGAGGTTCCTTTGCCGTGCGCTTTGGGGCGAGGGCGCTCGGCAAAGAGCGCGTCACGGCAGAGGCAAGGCGCACGGCAACGCTCCCTTGCATGGCAACGTTTCCTGGAGCACGGCAACACTCGCTTGCTCGGCAGTGATCTAGGTGCACGGCAGAGATCGAGGCGCACGGGAAAGCCTTTGCCGTGCAACATAGGCGACCCGCACGGCAAAGAACTCGTTGTCGTCGGAAACTTTGTCATTGAAAGAACATCTCTCACATTATGTTTTGGAGTGTTTGATGTCAATATATGTGATACACTAATGTTTGATGAAGTGGTGCAGAGATTATATATATACATGTATATGGGTGTCTTGTGTGGAAAAACAAGACAAAAGGAAGCAGAAAAACTTTCACCAGGCCGGATAATCCGGGCCGGATATTTGCAAAATACCCGGCCCCCCAAAGTCGGCTAAGGACTTTTGGCGATGTGGGCTCAGTACCCCCCTGGACATGGGCCGGATTTTTGGCCGGACTTTTGCCCGGAATTCCCAGGGCCGGACTTTTCAGGGGGGGCGGATTATCCGGCCCCAACTTAGGCCGGATTATCCGGCCCTCGAAAGTCTCCAACGGCTGGATTTTTAGAGGGGGTATTTATACCCCCCTTCTTCTTCCTTCCAACCTGCTCAATCATTGCACAAAAATCTGCCAAGCTTCACCACCATTAGAGCCACCTAAAAAACACAAGATTTGCAAGATCTTCTCCTCCACCCAACCAAAGCTCTTGATCTTTGGAGATTCGAAGGAGAAGACCCCGGTCTACATCCTCACCGAAGCGATTCTCATTCCCCCCCCCCATATGCTTGAGGGCCCCCTTACTAGTGTTCCTCTTTGGATCCCTAGTTGTTTGTTGTTGATGTATTCTTGTTGATTGTTGTGTTGTTACAGATTTGGGAGCCTCCAATTTGGTTGTGGATGTGTGCCCCAAGAACCTTGTAAAGGCCTGGTTTCCGTCTCGAGAAAATCCCTTAGTGGAAGTGGGCTAGGCCTTCGTGGCGTTGCTCACAGGAGACCTGAGTGAAGCCTTCGTGGCGTTGGTTTGGCTTTCGTAGCAACCACACTCCTCCAAACGTAGACGTACCTTCTTGCAAAGGAAGGGAACTACGGGAATCAACTCCGTGTCTCCGCGTGCTCCACTCTCGGTTACCTCTATCCTATTATATATCCTATATATTGCGTAGTTATATCTTGCTTAGTTGTTAACCTTGTCATATAGGTAAATTCACATAGTTGCATATCTAGAGAATTTACCTTTGTGTCAAGCCTAAATTGAAAAAGAAATAAAAATTGGTTAGCACCTATTCACCCCCCCCCCCTCTAGGTGCGGCATACGATCCTTTCAATTGGTATCAGAGCCTCGGCTTTTATTTCGAGCTTAACCGCCTAAGAGTATGCCGGACGATAATGTTACGGAAGGAGCCGCAAAGCCGGTTTCTATGGAAGATCTCAAGTCGTTGGAAACATCCTTGAGGTCCTCCATGGAAGCTCAAATGGAAAGCATGAAAAAGATGATTTCCGAGCTTTTGCCGCGGGCTCCCGCCGTCATCCCCGTCATAGAGGAAAGGGACAAGAGTGGGTTAGAAAAGGGAGGTGCTTCGGGCTCACCCTCCTCTACCTCACCCTTGGAGAATGATCACTTAGAAAATAATAAAAACCCCACTACTTCTCCTAGAGCAACTAGTGAGCGTGGAAGCTACCATAATGTGCCTCCATCTTTCCTCTCCCCCGACATTCCGGTTCCCCATCCTCATATAAACAGTCGGGACGACCCACCTAAGTTTAATGATAAAGATTTCGATACATGGCAATTTGAGTTTCGCTCTCATGTTCGCAGTGCCTCCAATGAACTTTGGAGAATCATCTTGGAAGGGTTCAAGCCTTACAACCCCGACAATTTGACTAGAACAGAAGCGGTTGATAATCAACTCAACGACATTGCCTTGCACATGATTCAAACTATTGTGGGGACAAAGGACTTGTCTCTTGTTCGGAATTTCTCCACCGCCAAGGAAGCTTGGGATGGTTTGGCCGCTAGTTGCATGGGAAGTGAAAGCATGAGAAGGAACAAGTATAATGCCCTTCGGAATCAAGACGAAGGATTCATGAGGCTACCGGATGAAGATCATCAAGTCATGTATAGAAGACTTATCACCGTTGCCGATGCTTTCCGGAATGTGGGTGCCAAACACATTGATGACTATTGGATCAAAGATAAGTATATTGACTGCATGATGTCATTTGAACCCGTTGATGTCAAGACTCTTGTTGGGAGAGAATGCTTTTCCTCTCTCACTTCTCAACAAGCGGTGCATGAGTTGCAAGCTCTCAAGGTGCTCGAGAAAAACTCTCATGATTCTCGCAATCGACCTATTGGGATGTCAAGAGGGACTAACCTTGCCTTGGTGGTCAATTCCATGGAAGAAGTGAACCCTCAAGAACCATATAGGACATCTTGGAGTATGTCCTATCCGGATGATTTGGAATACCACTACAATGATCACATGGCATTCCATGCAAAAACCTTTTGGGTTGATCCATCCAAGGCCAAGGAAGACAATATCAAGAGAAACAACTCAAGTGGGTTCAAGGGTTTGGGCCCAAAAACAAGAACTTGCTACAATTGTGGTGACAAGAACCATTTCATCGCCCAATGCCCCTATGAGCATAGGGAAACTCGTGGTGGAAGGCTCATTCCCAAGGATAAGGGCAAATTCTCAAAGGCACCCAACAAGAAATTCTACAACAAGGGTAAGAAGGACAAGAGGCCTTCAAGGATTGTGCTAATGACCAAGGAAGAGTATTCTTCCGATGAAGTTGAGAGTAGTAGTGATGAAGAAGAAACCTCAAAGGAAGTGGCCGCCATCAGCTCCGTCGATGGCCACGATCGAAGAGATCGATCGATCAGGGCCCCCAAATTTCGAAGGCCCCCGAATTTCTGCAGCCCAGTACTAGTATCCTCTACTATCTAGCTCTTTTCTTGTGCAGCTCAGGTCCATAAGGCCACAATCCATCAACAGAACCCAGACGCGAGCATTTCTGTTTCTGATGGAGACGAGATCGTTCCATAGTTCGCTCGTTGTCTCGTCTTCCGTGTCGTGCCGTCGTCCTGGCCGGCTGCCCCCCTCCCCAGTCCCCCTCCTGAAGTCCTGATCCACTCCTTGCCGGTGTTCAAGTGGCTGCCTGGGATTCACGCATAAGGACAGAAGGAGGCTGCTGACTCTCTGAAGAACTTGCTGAAGCGGATTCGGTGAAGCCCGAAGGTACGATCACTGCTATAAGCCTGTAACTCGACCTACCTTGCGTCCTTGTCAACTAGTCACCTTGCTGATTTATTTATTTGGTGAACACTGAACATGAGAAATCATGAGAAGAAGGAAGTGCCAATCCGGTGGTGAAAAGAAGAATAAAAGACAGAGATTAGATGCAGCAGCTCAGTCTCAAAAGGGTGCTCTAGATAAATTTGTCCTGAAAAAGCCTTAAACAAATTTTAAAAATCAAACTCCTTTTATCCGTTTGCTAATATTGCATACATTTTTTTAACCATTTCTATCACTATCGCTTCTGGGAAAGGGTTTTTTCTAAACTGAAGGTGTTGAAATCTTACATGCGTTCTACTATGACACAAGAAAGACTCAGTGGATTGGCGATGATAGCACTTGAGAATGATATCTTGGAGGAGATTAACTATAAAAGTATGATTTAAAATTTTATTTCAAAAAATAGCAGACGGATGATGCTTTTCACGAGGTTCATTTATTTTTTCTATTGCTATATTTACTTTTTGAGAATGAATACTTGATATAATTCAGAACATTGTATGTAACAACACATTTTGAAGTTTTATAATAAAGTAAGCATATTATTTCTTTTTACTAGTTATTGATTGAGTTTAAACAAAAAATTAGAGCCACATTTTGTAAGTCGCACCGGGGCCCACAAATCCTGGAGAAGGGGCTGGCCGCCATTTCCACCACCAATATCCCCTCTTCATCTCTCTTTGAATCCCCCAATGAGAACCCTCACATCAAGAATGCACATTGCTTCATGGCTAGGTCCTCCTTGGACACATCTATTGTGCTATGAACTCAAGAAGAATATACCTCCGGTGATGATGATGAAGAAGAAGATGAAACTTCGAATGGATTGGTGCTCTTGCTTATCTCTCCACCAACTCTTCATCACCAAATGAATTCCCCAATGAAGACATTCACTTCAAGGAAGAAAGTTGCCTCGTGGCTAAATCTTCCGAGGTATCATCCCCTAACCCCTCTATGCCTATCATATCAAATGACCTAGGGGTTGATCATGCCACTTTAAAAGTGAAACAAGAAATGCTTGATTTTGATGAGTTCATTCTTAACTTGAAAGGTGAAACTAAAAAGCATGTTTCAAATCTCATGGTTCGACTAGCACAACTAAATGATACCCTTGAGAAAAAATGTCAAATAGAGAAAGAGGACTCTCTTGAAATTTATGCTCTTAAAAATGCCCTTGAGGAAGGACAAGAAACTATAGCTTCTCTTGAAGAGAAGCTAGAAATTCTTGAAGAGCCTCAAGATGAGATTAATAAGCTTACTAAAGAAAGAGATCTTTCTAGGGCTAAAGAAAAAGTGCTTAAAAAGGAAAAAGCCAAATTTGGTGTTGATCATGAGAAACTTGTGAAGGATCTAGATGATCTAGACAAGGCTCACAAAGCCTGGAAGAGTGAATACTCACTCCTCTCCAAGTCTAATGAGCAACTTCAAATTAGGCTTGCTAAATATGATGTGCCTAGCTCCTCCACCCCTACTTGTGATCATGCAAACATTATTGAGGAGAATGCTAGGTTAAAGGATGAACTTGCTAAGGCCTCCTCTCCCCAAAGTAAATTGTCTTTGGATGATCTTTTGAGTAAACAAATATCAAACATGGGAAGGAGGGCATTGGTTATATTGCCAAGGCAAAGAAGGCTAACAAGAAGAAAACCAAGCCCGCACAAAAGAAGGTTATCACTAATGATGAAGCCCCTAAGGCCAACATCATTAATGATGATGATGCGGGAATTGCTAACCATCACTATGTTTTATTTAAAGATTATTATGGTGATGTTTATGCAAAATATGTTGGTCCATATGATGGTTATGTTGCTTGGTCTATTTGGGTCCCAAAGACCCTTGTTGCTAACAAAAGAGGACCCATTGAAAAATCGGTACCTAAATCCAAGAATTGATCTCATGTACGACTATGCCGTCGGAGGGTCAAAATGGGTACTTGATAGTGGATGTACAAGTCATATGACCGGCGGCAAGAACCTCGTCAAGGAGTTGAGGCCCAACATAAATCATATCACCGTCTCCTTTGGCGATAATTCTACATCCGAGGTATTGGGTTTTGGCAAGGTTGTGGTTGCACAAAACATTACTCTTGTGGATGTCATGCTTGTCAAAACCCTTGGTTACAATTTGCTTTCTGTTTCCGCCCTTGGCAAGATGGGTTTCGCCGTCTTTATTGATAAAGATATTGTGGTCCTTGATACGTCTCCGACGTATCGATAATTTCTTATGTTCCATGCCACATTATTGATGATATCTACATGTTTTATGCATACTTTATGTCATATTTATGCGTTTTCCGGAACTAACCTATTGACGAGATGCCGAAGGGCCGGTTCTGTTTTCTGTTGTTTTTGGTTTCAGAAATCCTAGTAAGGAAATATTCTCGGAATCGGACGAAATCAACGCCCAGCATCTTAGGATTGGACGAAGCTTCCAGAACACCCGAGAGCCGCCAGAGGAGGGCCCTGTGGGCCCCAGACGACAGGGTGGCGTGGCCCAGGCCTTGGCCGCGCCCCCCTAGTGTGTCGTCGCCTCGTCGACCCTTCGACTCCGCCTCTTCGCGTATATAAAGGTCCCAGACCTAAAAACCTCGACACGTTGGACGAAACCAGAGAAAACCTTCCAGAGCCGCCGCCATCGCGAAGCCAAGATCTGGGGGACAGGAGTCTCTGTTCCGGAACGCCGCCGGGACGGGGAAGTGCCCCCGGAAGGCTCCTCCATCGACACCACCGCCATCTTCATCAACGCTGTTGTCTCCCATGAGGAGGGAGTAGTTCTCCATCGAGGCTCGGGGCTGTACCGGTAGCTATGTGGTTAATCTCTCTCCTATGTGCTTCAATACAATAATCTCATGAGCTGCCTTACATGATTGAGATTCATATGATGATGCTTGTAATCTAGATGTCATTGTGCTAGTCAAGTGGATTTTACTTATGTGATCTCCGGAGACTCCTTGTCCCACGTGTGTAAAGGTGACAAGTGTGTGCACCGTGTGGGTCTCTTAGGCTATATTTCACGGAATACTTATTCACCGTTATGAATGGCATAGTGAAGTGCTTATTTATATCTCTTTATGCTTGCAATGTGTTTTGTATCACAATTTATCTCGTGTGCTACTCTAGTGATGTTATTAAAGTAGCTTATTCCTCCCGCACGGTGTAATGGTGACGAGTGTGTGCATCGTGTAGTACTTGGTGTGGGCTATGATTGTGATCTCTTGTAGATTATGAAGTTAACTATTGCTATGATAGTATTGATGTGATCTATGCCTCCTTTCGTAGTGTGAAGGTGACAAGTGTGCATGCTATGTTAGTACTTGGTTTGGTTATGTTGATCTGTCATGCACTCTAAAGTTATTTAAACATGAACATTGAATATTGTGGAGCTTGTTAACTCCGGCATTGAGGGTTCGTGTAATCCTACACGTTAGTGGTGTTCATCATCCAACAAGAGAGTGTAGAGTCTAGCATCTATTTATTTATTCTGTTATGTGATCAAAGTTGAGAGTGTCCACTAGTGAAAGTATGATCCCTAGGCCTTGTTCCTAAATATCGCTATCGCTGTTTGTTTACTGTTTTACTCGCATCTCGTACTTCCTGCAATATTACCACCATCAACCACACGCCAGCAAGCACTTTTCCGGCGCCGTTACTACTCGCTCATATATATTCATACCACCCGTATTTCACTATCTCTTCGCCGAACTAGTGCACCTATTAGGTGTGTTGGGGACACAAGAGACTTCTTGCTTTGTGGTTGCAGGGTTGCATGAGAGGGATATCTTTGACCTCTTCCTCCCCGAGTTCGATAAACCTTGGGTGATCCACTTAAGGGAAACTTGCTGCTGTTCTACAAACCTCTGCTCTTGGAGGCCCAACACCGTCTACAAGAATAGAAGCACCCGTAGACATCAAGCACTTTTCTGGCGCCGTTGCCGGGGAGGAAAGGTAAACGGCACACACACACCGGACCCCGGCAACAAGCACTTTTCTGGCGCCGTTGCCGGGGAGGAAAGGTAAAAGGAACTCATACTCCGGTCCCAGGTGAAAGTACTTTTCTGGCGCCATTGTGTGTGTGTTCGAAGCTATTTCCTTTAGATCCTGCAATTGCATCTTTTTGTTTCTTGTTTACACTAGTTTGGCATAATGGGCAACAATGAGCTTCTTATTCTATTTCCTGATTTAAGACATGGATGGTTTGATCCGAAAATTAAAAAACCCATGGAACATATTAGCATGAATACTTTTAATACCATTGTTGCTAATGATATGGAAAATTCTAAGCTTGGGGAAGCTGATTTTGATGAGCATGATATTTTTAGTCCCCCAAGCATTGAGGAGAAAATTTACTTTGATGATACTTTGCCTCCTATTTATGATGATTATAATGATAGTAGTCTTTTAGTACCGCCTGTTATGGAGGATAAATTTGATTATGATTACAATATGCCTCCTATATTTGATGATGAGAATAATAATGATAGCTACTTTGTTGAATTTGCTCCCACTACAACTAATAAAATTGATTATGCCTATGTGGAGAGTAATAATTTTATGCATGAGACTCATGATAAGAATGCTTTATGTGATAGTTATATTGTTGAGTTTGCTCATGTTGCTACTGAAAGTTATTATGAGAGAGGAAAATATGGTTGTAGAAATTTTCATGTTACTAAAACACCTCTCTATGTGCTGAAAATTTTGAAGCTACACTTGTTCTATCTTCCTATGCTTGTTACTTTGCTCTTCATGAATTTGTTTATTTACAAGATTCCTATGCATAGGAAGCATGTTAGGCTTAAATTTGTTTTGAATTTGCTTCTTGATGCTCTCTTTTGTTTCAACTACTATTTCTTGCAAGTGCATCATTAAAACTGCTGAGCCCATCTTAATGGCTATAAAGAAAGAACTTCTTGGAAGATAACCCATGTGTTTATTTTGCTACAGTACCTCTATTTTATATCTGTGTCTTGGAAGTTGTTACTACTGTAGTAACCTCTCCTTATCTTAGTTTTGTGCCTAGTTGTGCCAAGTAAAGTCTTTGATAGTAAGGTTCATACTAGATTTGGATTACTGCGCAGAAACAGATTTCTTGCTGTCACGAATCTGGGTCTAATTCTCTGTAGGTAACTCAGAAAATTATGCAAATTTACGTGAGTGATCCTCAGATATGTACGCAACTTTCATTCAATTTGGGCATTTTCATATGAGCAAGTCTGGTGCCTCAATAAAATTCGTCTTTACAGACTGTTCTGTTTTGACAGATTCTGCCTTTTATTTCGCATTGCTTCTTTTGCTATGTTGGATGGATTTCTTTGTTCCATTACCTTCCAGTAGCTTTGAGAAATGTACAGAAGTGTTAAGAATGATTGTGTCACCTCTGAACATGTGAATTTTTGATTATGCACTAACCCTCTAATGAGTTTGTTTCGAGTTTGGTGTGGAGGAAGTTTTCAAGGGTCAAGAGAGGAGGATGATATACTATGATCAGGAAGATTGAAAAGTCTAAGCTTGGGGATGCCCCGGTGGTTCATCCCTGCATATTTCAAGAAGACTCAAGCATCTAAGCTTGGGGATGCCCAAGGCATCCCCTTCTTCATCGACAACTTATCAGGTCGTTTCTCTTGAAACTATATTTTTATTCGGTCACATCTTATGTACTTTACTTGGAGCGTCTGTTTGTTTTTGTTTTTGTTTGAATAAATGCTTGTGTGGGAGAGAGACACACTCCGCTGGTTCATATGAACACATGTGTTCTTAGCTCATAATGCTCATGGCGAAGGTTGAACTGCTTCGTTAATTGTTATATGGTTGGAAACGGGAAATGCTACATGTGGTAATTGATAAAATGTCTTGGATAATTTGATACTTGGCAATTGTTGTGCTCATGTTTAAGCTCTTGCATCATATACTTTGCACCCATTAATGAAGAAATACATAGAGCTTGCTAAAATTTGGTTTGCATAATTGGTCTCTCTAAGGTCTAGATAATTTCTAGTATTGGTTTGAACAACAAGGAAGACGGTGTAGAGTCTTATAATGTTTACAATATGTCTTTTATGTGAGTTTTGCTGCACCGGTTCATCCTTGTGTTTGTTTCAAATAACCTTGCTAGCCTAAGCCTTGTATCGAGAGGGAATACTTCTCATGCATCCAAAATCCTTGAGCCAACCACTATGCCATTTGTGTCCACCATACCTACCTACTACATGGTATTTCTCCGCCATTCCAAAGTAAATTGCTTGAGTGCTACCTTTAAATAATTCAAAATTTATCACCTCTGATTTGTGTCAATGTTTTATAGCTCATGAGGAAGTATGTGGTGTTTTATCTTTCGATCTTGTCATTTACTTCGACAGACTTTCACAATGGACTAGTGGCTTCATCCGCTTATCCAATAATTTTGCAAAAAGAGCTGGCAATGGGGTTCCCAGCCTCGATTAATTAACTTGCATTAATAATTCTCTTCACATGTTTTGCTCTGATTCATCAGTAAGCAACTTAATTTTGCAAATAGACACTCCTTCATGGTATGTGATTGTTGGAAGGCACCCGAGGATTCGGTTAGCCATGGCTTGTGTAAGCAAAAGGTTGGGAGGAGTGTCATCCATAAATAATGAAACTAAAGTACATGTGTAAACAAAAGAGAAGAGGGATGATCTACCTTGCTCGGTAGAGATAACGTCCTTCATGGGAGCCGCTCTTGAAAGTCTGGTTGATAAGGTAGTTAGAGTGCCCACTACCATTCGTTGACAACAACAAACACCTCTCAAAATTTTACTTTTATGCTCTCTTTATGTTTTCAAAACCAAAGCTCTAGCACAAATATAGCAATCAATGCTTCCCTCTGTGAAGGGCCATTCTTTTACCTTTTATGTTGAGTCAGTTCACCTATCTCTCTCCACCTCAAGAAGCAAACACTTGTGTGAACTGTGCATTGATTCCTACATACTTGCATATTGCACTTGTTATATTACTTTACATTGACAATATCCATGAGATATACATGTTATAAGTTGAAAGCAACCGCTGAAACTTAATCTTCCATTGTGTTGCTTCAATACCTTTACTATGAATTTATTGCTTTATGAGTTAACTCTTATGCAAGACTTATTGATGCTTGTCTTGAAAGTACTATTCATGAAAAGTCTTTGCTTTATGATTCATTTGTTTACTCATGACATTACCATTGTTTTGATCGCTGCATTCATTACATGTGTTTACAATAGTATGATCA